>NW_006399947.1:114623-177663 GCF_000299155.1 Elephantulus edwardii
ACGGCACATAACAACAATAACATTGGTTTCTTCAGTTGAGCAATTTGAGCTGTCATGGTTTCTAGGCTATGGCTTATGTGGTGGCAATATTCAACTTTGGACTGAAATCTCAAAAGAGGATGGTCTGAATCCACCAGTTGCTCTGTGAGAGAAGGGCAATCTTCTTCCATGGGATTAACTGCCTCTGAGAACCCACTGGAGGGTCAGCTATGAGAAGGTACAAACTCGAAGGCAACAACAACCTTTCATCTGATTATGGCCATTTTAAAGAATCAAAAGAAGCTAATCAGGTCCCTAGATATTCACACAACAGACTCTTGAAGAAAGAAGGAAGGAAGGAAAGTGGAAAGAGAGAGGAAGGAAAGTACCTACAGGAGATATTGGAAGAACTAGACATGGCTCTCCTGTAAGAGGTACCAGTGAGTCTGATACTGATCAGGACTGAAGCATATACTGAGTTAAAGGCAAGCATGACAAAATATTGAGTAAAGAGGAAATGATAGATGGAAGGAGGAGAATAAAGAGGAGAAGGAATATTCTGTTGGGGCAAACATGGCTCTTCAAGTCTCCCTCCTCTTAGCCTACTCTATAGAAACCTGTCACTTCTGGAATGGTTTTTCCATTCTACTTCCAATTTTGTCTTGCTAACTCTTTGTTTAAGCTTTCTGTAAAGTATGACAAGATCCATTCACCTTGTTGTACAGGCTCATAGCATCTCATAGTTCCCCCTAGAATATAGTGTTTATCGACTCTTCCTCCAACAAATTGGTAAAGGGAGTCATATTTGGAAAATTCAGTGTTTCCCCTTTTTTTTTGCTCTCTTAAAGATAGGTTTTTCTAAGTTAAAAAAAAGAAGTAGAAAAGAAAGGTTTAGGTGAAAACAAACAGACAAAATTAGGAGAAGGAACAATAAAATAATGGAAACTGAGTTATAAAGGAGGGCATTTTTGTCAAATTGAATAAATTTCTGTCTGAGGAGTGAGAGGGAAAAAGTAGAAAAGGAAAGAAGCATAAGTATTGCTTTGGACTTTAGATTTTTTCTATTAGTCTTTGAGGGATTTGGATAAGGGATTCCATTCCCTTTTAATTAATGTTGACTATTGACCTAGTCTTGGCTTGCTTAAAAAAATAGAGTTAGATGTTGTTGTTGTTGTTATGTTCTGTCAAATTACCTGCAACTCATAGTGACCCTATATACAACGGCCCTAAACCCTGCTATATCCTCTGCCAATCTCACTGTTTCTGACACACCCACCCCCATAACCCCAGTCCCTGAAGCAATCCATCTCATCAAGGGTCTTCATCTCTTGCACTGTCCCTCCACCCTTGCATGACATCCCTCTTCAAGGAATGCTTCCTCCTCGCAACATGTCCAAAGTATGTCAGACGAAGCTGCAGAATTCTTGCCTCCAAGGAGCAGCCTGGTTTCACTCTCTCCGGGATGAACCTGTTTGTTCTCCCCATAGTTCATGGTATATTCAATACTTTTCTCCACAGCTCAAAGGCATCAATTCTCCTTCTATCATCCCTAGTCATTGTACAGCTCTCTGATGCTCACTTAAATATATTAGAGGTACAGTATCATGCATCACAATGTATGATTATATGTTTGTGTAATCACCTAACTTGTTTGATTAGGCAGTATTATGAAATAAAATTAAGTCTATTTAAAAATCAACTCTCCAATCCTTCATACAGTGTCTGGCACAAGAAAAACACTCAGTAAATATATGTTGAACAAATAAATGCCTTACAGAAAATCATGGCTATTGCTGGTTCAATTTTTTTCCTAATTTTCCCACATTTTATAGCTACTACTATCTTGGCAGCTTTCAGCTTTTATCTGTGTTATTCCGTGACTCACCTAATGTGACTCATCTTTACTGGGACTCTTTAATTTTGGTTGGCACTTAGTCAGCTCCTTTGTGGCATAATAAATTCTCCTCATAGAATAATTTCCTGTGCAAGATATTTTCTGCAAAAAGTGAGTTAACTCCAGACTTCAAAAATTGTATTCTCAGTATAAAGAGAAAAACCAAACAAACTCACTGCCTTTAATTTTTTTCCAGTAGGAAAAAGTAGACCTGATAGGACAAAGTAGAACAGCCCCATAACGTTTCCAAAGCAGTGAATAGTTACAAAAGAGAACAGATTCATCTTTGTTCCTTGAAGGGCTGATGGACTCAAATAGCTGATTTTTCAATAAGCAGATAAGTGTTTAATCACTGTACCACCAGGACACCACTGCTGTTAATAGAGAAAGTAGAAATTGTACAATCAGTGAAAAGTATGCTAAGTAGATAAAAATCAGTCCCACTGAAGCATAACTCTCCAGAGAGAAGAATAAAACTGCTTTATGCTTAAGTTTAAGGGGAAAAAATGTAACAAAATATTTCCAGTTCTAGAAACAGAATTTTATTCCTAATATACATATTAGAAGCCTCTGGAGAAGAGGATCCTACTTGGGAGGGAGAAGAAAAGCAGAGGGAACGATAGAATGGGATCTCATTGTCAGACTCCTTACTGAAGAGCAGAGCAATGGCTCAAAAGGAGAAATCAACCATTTTCCTCAGAGCAGTTTCCAGCAAGAAAATTGGCTTAATTTTGACTTGTTCCTCTGTCTCAATCCTCGAATTGCATGAGTCACGAAGTCCTGATGGTTCTATCTCAGTATTTATTGGAGCCCTTAGCCTTTTCCATTTCCTTATCGCCATTGTTTTTGTTCATGGGAATCGTCTTGCCTGACTCACTACAATGGTCTCCTAATTGTTCTGTTTCTTCTCTGCTGCCTCAAGTTCATTTTCCTTGAGGTAACAGAATTCATTTTTTAAAATGTAAGGTGGACCTCTTGTTTAGAACACATGAGAATTCCTAATGCCCATTACAATAATAAGAATAAACATCACTTATAACATGGGCTCTGTGCTTTGCCTAGAAAACAAAGTGACAGAAAAGATAAAAATTCTGTTCTCTAGAAATGATAGACATTCAAAGTAGGGGAGATATACTATGAAAACAGCTAAGCAAATAAACCAGATCTTGTAAAGTTTTAGGAAGATTGCCAAAAGAATAAGCAAATCTTTGTCTTGGAAGTCTAGTCTGAACTCTCCTTGGAAGTAAGGATAGAGGGATTTTTTCTCACTTGAGATGTATTCAGGAGGGTCCAGCCCTGAGAGAAGAACATCATGCTTTGTAGATAATATTCTGAAAACAGAGGAAGCTCTTAAATTAGATGGATTGGCACATTTGCTGCCGCAGTGTGCTCAAGTGTGGCGGCAGTTATGATGCTGACACAGAATCAGATTGATGCCTTTTCTTTCTCTTGCCCATAGGGTCACTCTGAGTCAGAACCAACTCAATGGCATTATAGCAACAACAACAGCAGCATTCTAAATAGTGTATCAGTAAAACTCTTTGATGAGGAACCTCTTAACTATGGATCCCAGTAATGAGAAAGAAACATCCATGAGGAAGAATGAGGTAAGAGACACAATGAAGCAAGAGTCCCATCAGAGAAACGTTAAGTGCAGAGCTTCTGAGATGAGAATAGTTGAGTTTTCCAAGTAACTTTGGAACAAAATAAACAGAGTACAAAAAAAGATGCTCAGTCAGTGAGGTGGGTTGGGACAGGTGAGGCCAGGACTTGTGGGCCATGGTTGGGAACATCCAGGTGCATTCAAGGAAAAGCCATTGGAGAATGTATTACAGGGAAACATAAGATTTAATTTATGTTTTAAAATTTTACTTTTGCTGTTATGTAGATCAATATAGGGCTAGAGCGAAAGCAGGGACCGTAAGATAATGATTTCAAAAAACACTATATAACATGAGAGAGGCTGGAGACCATTATGCTGAGTGAATTAATTCAGTCTCATAAGGACAAATGCTGCATAAGACCTTTCTTGTAAAAATAAAAAGATTACTAGTAAGATGTGTATGAAAGTCTAAAAGGGGACGGGAAGGGGAGAGTGGTGATGAGAATAGGAAAGGGGGATATCTCGTGGTCCCAGAGTTTGTTGGACAGAGGGAGAAGGTGAAAGAATTAGGGGATCTGAAAAGGTGGGACGATGGTGGACACAGATCAATATCAATGGTGATTAATTGTAAAACACAATGTATGAGAATGATCATGTGAAATACAATGTGAATAGAGGAATGTGTGAAACACAATGTATATAAATGAAACACAATGCATATGAATTCTGCATACAATCACATAAAAAAGAAGACTCATTTTTAACTCGACGGCACATAACAACAACAACAACATTTTTAAAAAGAGGATGTTATGGAAGATTCAGGAAAGATTAGACAGTATCAATACAAAAGGTGAAACTCGGGATATTTTGGAAGTACATTTAATAGGCCTTGCAGATAGATTACGTATGACACTAAAAACTTCAACAGAAAAAGTAAAGACTTTTCCTGGGATAGATTGTGGGTACTATTAAGTGAAATATAGAAGAATACTTTCAAAGAGAATGGGAGGTAGTGTTCATCGTTAGAAGAGGGAACTCTGAATGGGTGGGTATAGAGTTGTGGACTGGCAGGGACATTTAGGACAGTGATTGTGTCAAGGTTTATGTTTTCTCAGTGTTACAGAAAAGTAAGCTGTTGAACAGAGATCAACCATCGTGTGGAGTCCTTTTCCTGAAATGGTGCTCTCCTTTAGCTCCTGCCTATTTTACCTTTCCATCTTGGATTTAAAACCTGTCCCGTGGTATAGTCTCTGTAGGAATTTGTGCTGCTAATTCAAAGACAGTGCCTCTCTGGCAATTTGAAGCCTTCATGGCTCCTCAGGAAAAAAAAATGGGTACTGTCCTCCTGTGCAATTTACAGCAATGAGTTGGTTCTGAAGTCATGGCAGCGAGTTGAGCTCTTTAGGGAAGGAAACCTTTTCTAAGCTCTCTCTCCTGCCTACTTGCCCAAGTCCTGTAGAATCCCAACCCTTTCTATACTTTTCCCCATAAAAGCATTAATTACAAATGTGGTTTTTTACTATATGCATAGTAATTTGTCTAATGCCTGACTTCCCTTCTTTGGTTAAGTAAGATTCCCAAGGGCAATGGCCATGCAATCCCAGTTTCCTGTTGTTTCTGGTTCTCCATTGTGACACACGCAGGCTCATTGCTTGAATGAATATTGTTGCTAGGACCCGTGTAGTCTTGAAGATAGTCTACTGGAAAAACTCTTCATGTTTCAAAGTTTCTGTAAGACACTAGGATATTTTAAAAAATTTATCTATACATTAGATATGTAAATGTATGTTGTATGTACTTTCAATGTGGCCGTAGTGACTACAGGGAATTTTTATTTCTACTATCTAGTATCTTTGTTCTTTTCCGTGCACTTTTCCTTCTTTCCCTATGTTGTTGCTATGTGCCATCGAGTTGCCTGCAACTCACAGTGACACTATGTACAACAGCTTTGAAGCCTGACCTGTCCTGAGCCAGTTCCACTGACTTCAACACATCTACCCCCAGTCATTGTATCAATCCATCTCATCCCGGGTCTTCCTCTCCTGCACAGCCGTCCACCCTTCCAAGCATGATATATTTCTTGAAAGACTGGTTCCTCTTAGTTACCTGCCCAAAGTATGTGAGATGGAGCTTCAAAATCCTAGCTTCCAAGGAGAGACTTGGTTTCACCCTTTCCAAGACAGACCTATTTGTTTTCTTGGCACTCTGTGGTATTCTGCAAAATACCACTCAGTCATCCCACTTTTCCAGCAGTATTCAATGTTCTTTGACAGAACACATCACTGGTATCTTCAGCTCGACAATGCACACATCTTTTAACTGTGTGACTTCCCTTTCAGCCAGAAATCCCAAACTGATACAAGTAGGGAGTTCATGGACCTTGTTTACCCAATATAGTTTTTAAATACTATGTTTAGGTAACAGACCATCATTTTCAAAATTACACACACAACTACACACATACACAAATTCAGTGCTATATACAAAATTCTTGAAGATGGAAGATGATATCAAGGGGATTCCATTCCCTCCTGGGAACAAGTTAAGTGGGGTGCCCTCTCTAGAGGGGACATGTATTCAGTAGTCCCAATTGCACCATGGTCTTTTTTATCTGTGTTTACCCCTTCATTTTCCCATTTGCCCCTGCACACACGCAAGTCTCTGAGTTTTGCCTCAGGTTAGTGGGAAGAACTATGACAGATTTGCTGAGAGCACTCTTGCATCTGGTGCTGTCCAGGCCTCTAGGAGATACTCGATGTATGTTCTGAATTGAACTTACCAACCTTCTCATCTTCTCTTATACTTGTCCTTACTCCACTTTTTCTTGGAAATAGGATTCCTAAACAACATGCCTCTGGAAACTCTATGAACTCTGATAAATGTCGACAGTTGTAGAGGGGCTTCAAGCCTTTTTGTTCATAGGGTCACTATGAGTAGTGCTTGACTCGAAGGCAATCAGCAACAACAACAACAACTTTAAATGCACTTCCCCTGCAAATCTTGGATTCCTTTTACCTTCCCTCCCTCCACTTAAGAAACCCAACCTATCTGGTTAACTCCTGCTCATCCTTCATTTCTCAGTTCAAATGTTGTCTCTGTGGAAGCCTTCTCCAGCCCCTCAGGTTAAATCAGGTTTCTCTGAGTAGGTGTCAGAGCACTGTTGACAATTTCTCTGTTGCCATCACTGGTGCGTTGCTCTGTACCTGTGTGACAGCGTCATGTCTGTCTGCCTCACACAACCACAGGCTGCATGAGGGGAGAGCCTATGCTGCTGCTGTGCTTACTCTTGGTATCCAGTGTGATTGGTGCCAGACATAAAGCAAATCTTCAAGGTCTGACTGAATGAATGAGCAAGCCCTTGAATAAATGAATAAAAATTTCCAGGAGCTTCACTATAAGGGGAATTGAAGTCGGTATGTCAGAGGTGCGGATGTCACTGTTAATGTGTGAGTAACTGTAATGTTATAACTTACCATGCACTTGCTGTTGTCCCTGGACTGTGGTTTCTGTATAGATGTGTCTGCTCTGACACCACGAGCCTCCTGAGGGCAGAGGCCTCTTAACTTGTTTTCTATTTTCTGCATTGAATAAACTGAGATTCCAAAACTGTATATTGAGCAGCAAAAATGAACTTAGGTTCTGCTCTTCAGAAAAGGCTGTCAGCTCCTCTCCTTATTAACTTACATGTTCCGTGCTTGCTTTTATTACCCCTAAATGGCTATATTTTTCAGCAATTGTGCTTCAGCAGTGCCCACCACAAACGACTGTTCGGGTGGGAGTGTGACACCCTATTAGCCCTGGCCGTGAAGTTTCTGTTGGTCAATGGCCTATTTGCTGAATTTTCGAAGCATTTTACAAGCATCATTAACCTTATCATGTCCAATAATTGCAAAAGTAGGGGAAACACAGAACGTGCAGTTGACAAGACTTAATGAATAGTCTTTAAAGTGAGCACTTTGACATGCGAGTGTACCCACAGGTTAAATGGGGAATGTTTGACTCCATGTAAGTTTGACTTTATCCAACAAGGAAAGTCTCTTCTGCACATGGGATTAAAAATAACAGGTCTTAGTTCTGAGTTCAGACATACACCTCATCAATGAGCCAGGGCGCATAATTAATTCCCACTGAGGGCTCACTGGGATTAATTAACAGCTGCTTATGCAGAGCCTAGTTCAGATTTGTAGCACAGTGGGTGGAGTTCTAGAATGGCTAGTTCTTAAACTCACAGTCCAGTCGCCTCAGGAGGATTAAGCGAATTGGAGCTGTTGGGGCTCTTGCCTGCTCTGTGGGGCTGTCTTGGGTGCATGTGCATCCGACTGCTGCCGGCAGAGGGCAGCAACACGCTGTGAGTATTCAATTTGCATCTCTATTAGCAAATCCCCCCGGACCTACAAAGAGAGTGGGTGTCCCCGACCCCCTTCATCCCTTTTATTTGGGTGTCAACACTGATCTGAGTAATTGCAAACACAAACCTTTTAAATTACCCATGAACTCATCTGAAATAGAGAAATGAATACACAACTAGGAGCTGCCATCACAGACAGGAAGTAACTTTAATTAAATATTGTGAAAGTTGAAAAGTTTTTACAGCTTGAATTTTTGCAAAAAAAAAAAAAATTATAACAATCTCTACAGTAGTTAGGTTCTCTAACAATTGAACTGTACAGTGTGTGTCTATTCAAAAAGTTTGGATACGAAGGTGAAAGGTTAGTAGATTTAGAGATGACTTTGTTAAGCTGCATCCTAGTACAACGTGAGGCCACGGCTTGTTAGCAATCCAGTCATCCAGAAGCTTTGTTTTTTCCCCCAACATTGAAATCTTAATTTCAGTTCCTATTTCATTTTCTTCTTAAAGCCATATTCTGTATTTAGGGGAACATCTTTTACCTCGTAAAAGAAGCTTTGTGTAAAAGAAAGAAGGGCAGAGGGCCAGAACGTCTTTTCATCTAATCAATATAAATAGAAGCAACAAAACACAAATTCTACACATTTTAAAGGCTCTTTGGGCTTTCAAGAAAAGTTCTAACCACTGCACATGGCTGACAGATGGGTGACGTCTGTTGTCAGGGTCTGAGCCGGACACCTCCCAGCTGACTGTTCCTTCACAAACAGTTAAAGGGGCTCACCAGACAAAATATGGCTTTAAATTGTACACATCTTCAAGCCAGCGCTTACCGCGTGAATTTAGACAACCTTTCTGAGTACCGAGAAGCAAAGCGTCCATGTTGCTTACATTTTCCAGTTTTTTTTATTATTATTAATCATTATTATCTCTCACCATGAAAAATCAGCTTTCTTCCCCTCCCTTCCCTCCCGCATCACCCCTCCCCCACCCTTCCCAACCCATAAAAATCGCACTCTGACAGCCTAGTGAAAACCATTGCAAAATCCATCTGGGGGGCATGCACAGTTGCAGCATTGTTGTAAATGATTTCTCACTCTACTAGAAAAAGTTACATTGTCTTAAGGTAACAAAACAGTTCTTTTGTGCTTTTCGATTTCTTTGTTGTTTTTTTTTCTTTTTTTTTTTCCTTTTTCTTTTTTCTTAGAATGTTAGTGATGACTGACAGTTCTGGTGCACAGTTACAATGTACAAGTGAAATGAATATGATTTGCATTGTTAAGGCATCCAATCTGCTGGTTTATATTTATGTGAAAGACAGAGGAAATATACAAGCAGACTTAAGAAAGAAAGTATGTTCATTGATTTCTATGAAGTTTCTCCTCTGAATGTAACGCACAAAATGCGTCACTCCAAAGGGAGAGATTCCATGCATATTAATAGAGTAAAACAGCATTAGTTTTTTCTTTTTTTCTTTTTTTTGTAAGCTTCCAAAGCAAAGGATACATTTCTTTCATCTACAGAACTAAATGCTACAAGAATAATATGCTACTATTTTTTTTTCTTTTTGCCATATATTGGGACTGGGGAAAACTTAACTTACAAATAATACAAAAATAGACAATGGCTTTTGGGTGGAAATTTTAAAAAAAATTGAAGCATGGTTTAAAACAATACTAAAAATAACTATAAATGAAATGTTTAAAAATCACATTGAAACAGCTAATACAACTGTAGGTGACCAAACAAAAATCTCATTTCTCACATAGCAACCATACACAATAAAATAAACTGGGTGTGGAAAAGGGAGGAAGAAGGGGAAAAAGCAATGTACAAATTCCAAAGATAAATACATTATTTATATGGATATTTTACAAAATCCCATTTAAAACAAAAAACCTTTCGATTAACCTAGCAACTATGTGCAAGCTAAAGGTGGTGAGCTTTTTCCTTCCTCTTTTTTGCAAAATATGCAGTAAAATCTTTCTGTGATATTGAAAACTGTCTTAAGACATTAAAATGTATAAATAGAACAACAACTTTGGCAAAAAAATCACAAAAGATCTACAGTATTTATAACTACATACAAAAACATAACAGCAAAGGAAAAAAAAATATCACCTAAATGCATCCTCAGAGCTTTGCTGCATCTTTGCTATTTATCTTTTAAGAACACTTCCCAGATAATGAGAGCAAAAATTTCCACAGAACAGAAAACTAAGTTTTAGAGGTCTCAACCTTCTTTTCCATTCCCCCCTGTTTCCTTTTACTATTAATTCCAAAGCACTTAGGCTGTTGTTTCAATCTCTTATGCCACAGATGGTAAGGGTCAATGGGTATAGGCGCTCTCTTGAATGGGAAATCGAAATGTGGGCCATGTTGCTTTTGTCAGTTTCTGGAGTATCAGTATGAAGTCAGTATTTTGTGTGAGTAAACTTTGAACTTGGAAATGGCAGGGTGTGAGTGAGATTTTGGCTTGATATGTGGACAGCATAATGTGGAGCTCTGTGCCTGAACCCTGTTATATGAAGTCTCGGAGGAGAGTCAAGATTCACAGGCAGTGTGGGTGCCACTAAGCTCTCGAGAGGCTGCGGGCTTCAAAAGAGGTTGGCAGACGTAAAAAGAGAGTGATATCAATTTAAATATGCAGTTTTAACAATCTGTCTAGAGGCACTGGACATTTGAGTGGAAGGGGAAATGTAATCACTTACTTCGCTTTTTAACTTTCCAGGTTGCACTTATTTACACAGTTACTTAAGACAACAATACAAAAGAGATAAATAAGCTTGCACTGCTAAGGGGTGGCATGTTAAGTTAGATACTGAAAATGCACTGGCTGAACTAACTACCATTGGATATGCTTTAAGGCGCAAAAGCCGACCCTTAGTTTTCTAAAAATATCTAACTGGCATTCCTATTCTGTCCCATACAAGCTTGGTGGTGGTGGTTGTTGGTTTGGGGTGTGTTTTTTTTTTCCTTTTGTAACTTTTTTGTAAATATCTCACTTCATTCTCCCTTTACACAGCTTTAAAAACATCATAAATTAAAACATGGAGTCTTAAATATAGTGTCCCTTGTACAGAGCTTTCCGGTTTATAAAAGACCAATGATTGCAGAGTTAAGCTTAAAAAAAAAAAGGAAGAAAGAAAGAAAAGAAAAAGAAAAAGTGGATTTGCTTTTATCAACACAGAATAAATATATCTCCCCAATACTTGGGAGGTACTACTGTAACCAACACCCTGCACTTGAAGATCCCTTCCAATTTCAGTATTTGCAAGGTCGGTGATTTTTGTTTATTTAAAAATCTGCAGTTATTGTGATTCCTCTTAAAAAGGCCTGAGTTAAAAGTTCCACTCTGGGACTTGTATCAGATTACTCGCTGTAGCAGAATCCAACCTCTTCATTAATAAAATTCTTCAAGGCATTTCTTTCACATGGGAGGGACAATCATGCCAGATATCGCTGTTGAAAGAGAAGACAAAAGTCAATGGTTTTACATCCAAATTTCTCACTGAGGGGAGAGGGGAGAAAACACCCACACTCTACTGCATTAGCTAAATATTCAAAACGGATGTGCTCTCCTCTTCTTTGGAATGAGTTTTTGTCATAAAACATATATGTAGTTTATTAACAATTTTAGAGGTATGTGTACACATCCTTAACAGAATCAAATATCCTAAATATCCCCCTAAATCTGATTTCAATTTTAAAGCATAACTGAAACGCCACATAGTTCGAATACCATTCAGTAAATTGCAGCTCGAAACCTTGCAAAACAGAGTGTGGATATTCTGTTTGTCACTCCTTTTTTAAAAAAAAGAAAAAATAAACAAACACACAACAAATGCACCCTTTTAATTCCCAAATATAACAACTAGCCCATCTCAAGTACCAGCAATTTATATAGAAAGTCTCTGGTTCCCTCTGTGCTTTGTATTGCTATGAAGACTGGAAGTGAGAGCAGCAGTGTTAGCACCTTCTTCTCAATCCGTGGTCCTGGGAGAAGGAAGGGCAGCCAAGGCAGACATCGCACAGAGAACAGAAAGTGTGGAGGGGTGGAGAGAACAAGTCTGGATGAATCTGCAGAAAGTGTTCCTTAATACTGCTTCTCTCACTGTTTCTAGAGTGCTCTGAGCATGCTCCTAGGAAATTATAGCATAAGGAAATCAGAGTGTGGTCCTGAGCAAAGAAAAGACCGTTTGAGCAAATCGAAAAGCTTTCCATGTTTGGGGTTAGGAGGCCACACAGAACGCTGCTTAGAGAGCCTGGAATCAGGCTGGCCATAGTTCCATCCAGGTGGAATATTCAGTGAACGAGGTAAGCCTGGCCTCACCTGAGCTTTCTCACTTATCTGTAGTGAGTTGCTGCTTAGCTGCCTACCTCGCTTACTTGGGCACGCCATTCCTGCCAAGGGTAATAAATTAGAAAATAGGCTTTGACTCTATGAGAAGGTACTGTGTAGTTGGGGCAGAGACTGAAATTCAGGCTTTCTCAAGAAGCTGCAGGTTTGACCTGGTGACAGAAACATGAAATAATTTACTGTAGATTAGTAAGGAAGCCTGAGCTTACCTTGCTGACTGGTAACCCACCCCAGCTCCAATCTGGCCTTGCTCCTTTAATGAGACAGCCCCCTTTCCTCTGAGCTAGGTACATGTCTCTATCAGCACGAGTCCCTTCTGTAAGGAAATGGAGTCAATCACAGCCTTTAGATTTGCTGGAGTTTTTAATGAAATAGCACTTGCAACATGCCTAATGTGGTTCAGCCGGCTCCTATCAAGCTCCCAATGTTGTTGTTGTTGATTGTCGTCAAGTCAAGCACAACTCATAGCAACCCTAAGAACAACAGGCCTGAAGCCTTTCTATAACTATCATCATTTATCAAAGTTCACGGAGTTTCCAGAGGCAATACCCCAGGATCAAGTACCATCGAGTACACCCTCTTGAGTCAAAGGAGATCCGTGTTCCCTGTTTCAGTAACTGCTTTTGCTAAAAAAGTAGATATCCAACTCTTTCTTTTAAGTTGCCTCTGAGTGAACCTCTAACCTTTAGAATACATTATTAACAGTTATTCCTCCCAGGAAATCCCAACAGAAGTGAGCTGCTGTTATTATTAAACTGTTACTCGGCCAATAAACTTGTATGTGGCCTCATGTGCCAATTGCTTAATTTCTTTGGGCTGTATTTCTCCTTCCATCAAACAAGCATAAACCCACAGGGATGGGTGTAAGGAATAAAAGGGGTCTGTGAGAAGAAAAAAAAAGTAAGAGTGTGGCAACTTAGAAATATATCAAAATGAGGGAGAAGCTCACTGGAGAAACAAGCAGCAGCCATCTTTGACTCCCAGTGATGGCTCAGTGTCTTGTCAGGGAGAGAGAGAAGTCATTGCTTTCTCTCTCTTTTGTTTTTCTTTCCTTTCTCCATACCTTTTCATTCTCATTGTGTTTCATCCAATCATTCTCATACATTGTGTTTTATAAACTTAACTCCTACTGAATTATGCCTACCATTATCCTCTTCTTAGTTCCCTGCCAGATAGTTTCCATTTCCTTTACCCCTCCCTCCACTCACCAAATTGTACAACCCTATGGTTTCCCTCCCCACCCATTCTTACCCCACTGTTCCCACCCCTTTCCCCCTTGAACTCCTTATACGTTTTACTAGTTATTGTTCTATTTTTATAGTAATGTTCTTATGCAGTATTTGTCCTTATGAGACCGAATTAGTTCACTGAGCAAAATGCTCTTCAGTCTCTCCCAAGTTATGTAGTAATTAAAAAAAAAAATCATTGCTTCTGAGTGTTGTGTAGTATTCCACTGTGTGAATGTACCACAATTTCTCAATCCATTTGATTATTGTTGTACCTTTGGGCTGTTTCCATGTTCTTGTGATTGTGAATAATGCCATATACCAATGAACATTGGAATACAAATGGTCATTTGTATCTCAGTTCTAATTAATTCAGTGTGTATTCCTTCTGAATTTAAATTAATGTTCTTGATGGTGATGTTCTTAATGGGTCTAGGATGTGACCCTCCTAATTTCCTCAATATCATATCTGAAAGAATGTTGCCCCTGCTTCCCTTTTTGAAATCAACATAAGCTCAAACTGCAAGGTGAGGCTCTGAGCTCTGTGGTCTTCACACCATTCCTACCTCCCCTCCCCCAGCTCTGACATTTCAGATTCAATTAAAAACAAGAAAAAAAATATTTTGCCAAACACTTTTTCCGTTAATTTTTAAACCCATCTGTATTCACAAGGAAATTCAATCCACATGTTTCTGATTCATTTACACGTAAATCATCCAAATGTTGTTTTTGCAAGAGCCGTTTTGCCGTCCAAAGCTCCTGGAGTCTTTTTTTGTAAGCCCTCATAAGCCTTTTTTCTTAGAAACAGGAAGTTGTCTCTTGCCAAATGCAGGCCAACTCAAACCCCCAAAGATTTGGGATCCGTTGGAAATGCATTTCCCCCTAAAGATTGAAGCAGTCCTGGGTTTGACTGAGAAGGTAAGCTAGCCATTTCCATCCTGAGCTGCAAGCTGGAAATTCAAGATGATGGAGTGTCTAAGACCAGGGAGGGTCTTTGCAGTGTGACAGCACAGTGTGGCTTTCTTTTTGTAAGGTTCTACCACCCAGGCTGGAGGGAGGTCTACATATTCTTATTAAAGTAGACCTTTCAGAGGGGGTTCTTTATGGCAAAGGAAACAGGGCTATACCTACATTATACCCCTGTCCACTCAGGGTGTCCAGCAATAAAAGGTAGCTCCCTACAGTCAGTCAGACAGCTGAGGTGGTGTCAATATGACACAACACAATGTGGGAAGCTGACAAACTTCCTGCCAATTAGGTTGGTGGACTGAACTAAAATCTATCATTTTGGCCCTGAAAATATCCCACGTGACTGCTCAAAAGGGGAAAAAATTATTAAACAGCATTGGTACACGGATAATGGGTCAAATTAATTAGATATTCATTAAGTCGCGACTTAAAGTTGCAATACAAATTATAAAGCCAAGTTAGCTAATGTGCTAGTCTGTAGCTAACAAGGCTTCCAGATCTGGACTACAGAAACAGTGAACACCAGAGCTCAGGAAAGGGGCACAGGACAAGGCTTGTGGGGTGGGGACCACAAGGGTGTGTGTGTCTTCAATTGTCACCAGCACCATCAACAACAACAACTCAATGCCACAGAGTCAGGACCTACTCACAGCTGAACCTTCAGGGGGTTTTCTGAGGCTGTAAATTAGAATACGAGGGAGAGTGTCCGTTTTTCTCTCTTGGAGGCACTGAGTGGATTTGAACCAGCAGAGTTCCGCTAAATAATGCCAGACGGGAAGATTTGCTCACAGGCAACTTCTTCTAAATTTTCTCAAGGAAAACTGAAGATGTAGATTGTTTGGGGTTTTTTTTGGTGGGTTTTGTTAATGTGGGTTTTTCACCCCAACCATCATTACTGTTGGTCTCCACAGCCTTTATGTCATCCCAGGTAGTAACTCTGGACCCATTAATTGTTCATGTCCCTGTTCCTTAGCTATGGTCACCACTAATACATCTTCTCCCTCAATGCAACTGCCTATTCCAGGTATTTCACAAAAGTGAAAGCATACACTATTGGTCCTTTCATTGTTGACTTGTTTCACTCAACACAGTACTTTCAAGGTTTCTCTATGCTGTGGAATGCATAATGATAGACACAAATTTATTTTTAAGATTAAATAGCCAAGTTTGAAGATGTTAGCAACCAAATAAAACAAAAAATGTAAGAGTACCAAGAGGTATATTTGGTCTGCCTACATTTCCTATCATTCCATCATTGGTCTTAAACTTCTTGGAGCAAGTTATGAAAGGCACAGACCCGTCTCTCTAGCATCAGGGCTATAGGCACGTACACCCTGGCTGCAGTATATGCCATCTGGAAGGGGATGTCAATCCTGGAAAGCTTCCCCTGGACTTTCTAACTTCCAGATGCAGAACTGTGATGACTCGATTCTGGGAAAAGGTCACTATTTGTGGCCTCTGAGCGTAGGTCCTTCAAAAAGGACCTCTTTAGAAAGGACTTGCACTGCATGACTACAAGGTCACTCCCAGTTTTAGAAGTTATTGTCATATCTGTGCTGCAATCATGAAGATTAATTAAGTGGGTGAGAGGGATGGGTGTCTAAGAGTTGGAATGTTCCAGAAATGCTGCTGGCGTGCTGACTTGCCCGAGTCAGGCCCATGGAGATTCCCATGAGGACACCACACTCGTGGGGAGGACGTGAGCCAAGACATCACAAGACTGCGGTGCCCTGACACTCTTCCAGCAGTGAGGCCATCACGTTCTCTGACAGCAGCTCAGCAAACTATTGGTTTGAAGGACAATGTATTTTCAATTATGGTTGCGACATGTTGATAAGAACAAAGCCAAAATGGAAAGTTTTACAGGGCTGGGAGTAGTTGGAGTGAAAGCATGGAATGTGGTCTTCCCCACACAGCACCATATGTGTCAGAATTATGAGCTAATCAGAACTACAGGGAAGGAGCTTGCAGAAACTGAACATATGCAGGAGATGAAGACAATTCCATGGGGTTTACTGCCCAACTGCAGATCTCTGAAATGGGATGGGGCCAGGAAGCCTGGGCTTCAAGAAGATAAAGAAAGGAAAAAAAAACCAAACAAAAGCTGAGTATGGGGGTGTCATTTCTATGAAACTCCCCTGGCTATTTTAGTTCTTAATTTTTCATTGCAGAGGCTGTCCAGGGCATGGTGAGAGTTAGAATCATTACATTGGTGGGGTGGTGGCTAAGGGGTTGAGATGACATGGTGACAGCTTCCTTGGGTTGCCTCTCTCTTGATTAATGAAGTCCTCTGAGGCCTGAAATTGAACAGAATCCATGCCCTTGGAGCATTATGGGAAAGGAGGGTAAATATCCAAGTTCAATGAGTGCATGTTGTTGCTGATTCAAAAATCAGGCTGACAAGAGTTTGGGGATTATCATTTACCAATTATTTCATTGAGGTAAAACTGGAAGATTTCTTATCTGCATTTTTGCTCTGTAACATCTAAATAGAACTTCATCATCCAAAATTTTTCATGAAATGTTAATTGGCCTTAGAGTTAAGAAAAAAGTTCTGTGACCAAATAATTTTGTAGGAAACAAAATGGGATTGTCTTTCTTGTTTAACGGCAGGAAATTTCCAAGTCTTTAATGAACTATGTGCATTGTTTGTCTCCTGAAGAGTCAGTAAGCAGTATTTTCCAAATTTGTCTGGCCACAACTGTTGTTTTTTTTTGGTTTTTTTTTTTTTAAATAGAACATCCTGTGGGACTCCGGAAGTGCTGAGATAAGAATTACACTGTCCTAAAAAATGTCCAGCATATGGTAAATTGTTGAACATTTTATCTACCTGGGAGATAGTTAGAATCTATGTAAAGTGAATGCTAAAATAAATGTAAAGTCATGGAGCTTGGTATTTCCACTTGAAGAGCCCATTTTAAACCTTTTCCCTGGCTCTCCTACTCCAGGAGGAGTTACTGGAAGCCAGGATACTGTTTCCTGCATATTACCTGGAATGTTTCTGTCTCTATCCCTTGGTTCAGGTTATTTTTAATGTATAAAATGTCCCCTTCTCCCCAGCTCTCCAATTCCCAATGTTATGCATTTTATTCAAAGCCCAGTTACAAGGCAACATTTTCCAGGAGGCTATTCTCTCTCATCTCCCTCTCTTCCCACAGCCAGGAATACAGCTTCTCACATACATCACTGCCCTGTTTAATTTAGTGTGTGTCTCCTCTAACCCAGGAAAAGTCAGGATTCTGTACTTCCATGGACCTAACTCAGTGGGACATGAACAGTGGTAGTAGTAATCGCTCATGGTGACCACATGGGCCTATACTCTTGAGATCAGACTTTGATGATCCAGTAGGTTTTCACTGGCTGCTTTTCAGTTGTCAGATCTCTCTGCCTAGTCCTTCTTAGTTAGGAAGCTCTGAGGAAGCCTGTTTACTGCCATAGCAACCAGCAAGCCTCCACTGGCAGCTGCAAGTGTGTGTGACAAAGTGCAAAGACTAGAAACTGCACCCAGGGTCCCATATAGAAAGTGTGAATTCTATCACTGAACCATAAATGTAGCACAGGAACAGAGCAAACCCAAACTCAGCCCAAACACACTGCCTCCAAGACGACTTCAACTCAATGCAATACTCCATCAGGTTTTTGAGGCTGTATATCTTAATATAGCCCATCTTTCTCCTCTATAGCAGCTGATGCACATGAACTGCTGACATCCTAAATTAGCAGTGAAATATGCTGCAGCTCCTTACCACTGAGCCTACAGAGTTCCCCGTTGTAAGCATTGTTGTTGTTGTTATGGACCCCCAAGTTGGAACCAACTCATAGCTGACCCTCCAGTGGATTTTCAGAGGCTGTAAATCTCATGGAAGGAAATTTCCCATCCTTCTCCCATGGAGCCATTGGTATATTTCAACTACATGTCTTTAAGTTGGCAGTGCACCACCAGAGATCCTAAGATAGAATAGGAACTTAAACAACAACAACATCATCTCTACTCAACAACAGCACAGGGATTAAACAACAGGTCAGTGTGCCTGGGTTTTAACTTCAGACTCCCAAGTGTACTAGCTATGTAACTCTTGCTGAGACATCTTACTTCTTTCTGGGTCTATTTCCACCTCTGTAAAATGGGGACAATAAACAGTCTACATACATCACATGGAGGTTGGGATGAATAAATGAGGCTGGCAGGAGCCAGGCTGGGAACAAGCGTCAGCTGTGCATTCTTGTTACCTCCTGTGGGTTCACTGTGCTGGCCTGTGGATGGAGCCACGCATGCAGCAACCACATGCAGCTGACAAAGGCGTGGCAGAATGATCTCCAAGGAGATGGCTCAGGAACACAGAATGATGCACACTTAGCTGGGTAGTAGTGTGAGGTGACTAAACCTTCCTCAGAGAAGGACACGATACTAGGAAGGGTGGAAAGTCGACCAAGGGCCGGAAGACCTTCCACCAGGTGAGAAACAGGCTTTTGTGTGTCAGTACGACAGAGTGTGAGGATGGCACAGTATAGAATAGGGTTCTGGTCTTTTATTCATAGGGTTGTTATGAGACGTATATGAGACGTACTCGACTCACGGCACCTAACAACAACAGCATCAAGCCTGTTGAATACTTAAACAGCTAAAAACATCTCCTTTAACCTTATTTACAAGGTCAGTTTCTTTAGCAAACTTCTTCATCATTTCCCGTGTCTTACTGATAACAATTCTGTATTAGATATGTCCATATGAACTTATTGTTGAACTTAGTCATCTTGTTTCATTGCTATGCAGTCAAAACGGACACAATTGATGCTCAAGGGAATTTTCAGAGCCTATGAACTCATGAGAAGAGATTGTATACATTTCTCATGTGAAGGAGTTGGTTCATATCATCTGCCTTTGACACCACAACTCTCTAGACCAACAAAGTTCCGTTTGAAAAAGAGAAGGAGATATAAAGTAGAGGTCCTTAACCTCACTGCCATACCCACTTCTATGGTTTTCAGGGTAGAAGTCAGTTTAGAAAGCCAAAGAGGATGCAATTCTTTAGCTAAACCTTTAGAAGTCCACTGTCTAAATGAGACTTTTCTCAGGGAGAACCTCAAGATTCCAGACAGAAGACTCCTGAAGGAAACAGCCCCTGGCTAATCTTCTCCACATTGCTGAGAAGTTTATAGGATGTTCTGAGTATTTCTGCCCAGCCTGGTGAGTGTGGTGGTTGGGAATGGAGTGAAAAGAAAGTATGTGAAATGTAAGATACCAAATTCCATACCAGTCTCCACCAGTTGATGCTGACTCAAGCCCCGTCTACTGCTCATGTGTCATAGGAGAACTGTGCTCTGTGGTGATTTCAGTGACTGGACTGTTAGAATTAGATCATCCGGTCTTTCCTTTTAAGGCACCTTTGGGTGGGTGAGAACCTCCAACTTTTTATTTAGCACGCAACCACACAACATTTACACTGCCCAGGGTCTCCTCAAGGAAGATGGCGACAGTTAAATTTTACTCTGATTTCTCTACTTAGACCTCCACCACTGCTGTCCCTCTAAAAGTAAGGATGTTGGACACATGAATGTGTTGGAATAACATAATCTCCTCTCCTCCAACCCTATATTCTAGATGCAGGGTCTGGAGTAACGGAGAGCTTGGAAAGACTCTGCTCAATTAGAGGGTAAGGACTGTCTATGCAAGTCAGTATTGGCTGGGATAGGGCTTTTGTGATGTTGGATGCCATCAAGTTGGCTCTGTCTCAGAGTAACCCTGTGGACAAGAGAACATAACCCTCCTCTAACCTGCACCATCTTCACAAACTCTTCTCTATTGAAATCTTTTTTTTTCCAAGTGCTGTGTCAACTCATGCGCTTGGTGTCTTCCCCTCTTTTGATGACTCTCTACTTCCTAAGCAAAAAGTCCTTTGCCAAGGACTACTCCTTCCTGACAACATGCCCAAAGCACGTGAAGCAGAAGCTCACATTTGCTTCTAAGGAGTATTCTTAGCTGCTTTTCTTCTAATGCAGACTCATTTTTTTCTTTCATCAGTCAACCAAGGTGGAATGGTGGGCCGTAACGTCAGAACTGACCCATAGCTGATCCACCAGCAGGTTTTTAGAGGCAGTTCATTGCACAGGAGGAGACTGTCCATCCTTCTCCCAAGGAGCAGCTGGTGGCCTCAAACCATGTGCCTTTGAGATCACAGTGCAGCTTCTTGCCACTAGGCCACCAGAGCTCTTGATTTCTAAATAGCAGAGCTTTTGTACCACCACTCAACTGCTGATTAAAAATCTCCTTAGATTTGGGTTTTAATATAAAATCTATGTTTAGGAAGGGTTATGACTGGAAGCTTAAGAATGGCAGATTCTGCTTTCCCTGTATTTTATCATTGCTTATAAGCCTATATGTTATGTTCTCTTATTCATTATATTCCTCATTTGCTGGGTATAAGGAGTCTGTGTGGCACAGTAGTTCCAACCACTTCTTGGAAGAAAGACATGGAAGTCTGTTTTCATAAAGATTTACAGCCTTGAAAATTCCTTGGGACAGTTCTTTAGAGTTGCTATGAGTTGCAACTGACTTGAGATCAATGAGCTGTGGGGCTGGTTTCTTTTTTGGTGGGGAGATCCTGATTTTTGCTGGAGGAGTATTTGAGGATGGAAAACATTGTATTTTGCTTTAAAAGAGCCAGACTTGCATAGATTGTTGGCTGTTTCCTACCACAGTGTATTCTTCTTGACACATTGTTGTGCAGACACATCACTTTCCTCACCCTCGAAGAAGATGGACTGACAAATGTGAGTCACAAAGAAGCGTGACAAGAAGCCATGAGCAGCATTGGCATTTGGCTCTGGTAGGCACAATTGCTAGTTGTCTTTTGAGGAAAACTGAAGAATCTTTTGAAAGGCTGGTTGTTGTTGTTCGGTGCCACTGAGTCACCTACAAGTCCATAGAGACCATATGAACAACAGACCTTAACCTTACTCTAACCTGGACCATCCTTCCCATCTCTGACATCCTCAAGCTTATTGGTTTAGCTACAGTATCAATCCATCTTATTGAAGGTCTCCCTCTCTTTTTCTGACCCTCCACCTTTCCCAGAATGAAGCCACACTGTGGAGTCACAGAACATTCAGTCCTGGCACCACCGTTCACTAGATAGCACGTATGAATAAAATGAGCCTCTATTTCTTCATCTATATAATGAGAATAGGGCTGACTTCATAGGCTTGCTAGAAAAATATCCATTTAGTCATCTGTGTGGTATCCAAAAACTGAGCACATGTGCATATAAATATACACGTCCTTACACATAAGAAACAGGGCTGAGCATGCCAGTTCTCCTGGCCTAACCGTGGCCTCTTTGCTGCTCATCAACAGAGACTGGCAGAAAGGCTCGCCGGGAGGACCATAAATCAGGGAAGGGCTCGGATCCTGCTGGGGTTTAGTCATCTCCACCATTTACCAGCTGTGTCCATGGGCAGCTACTTATCATCTACAGGTTGAGTTCTTCAAACAGAATCATAGTCATTTTTATACTTATCAGGAAGTTGTGAAGGTTAAACAAGACACAAACCTAGTGTTCAGCATAAGGCCTGACTCTATTCAGTACTCAATAGATTGTCACTATTTCATGATTTTACTTCCTCCCAACTTCCTTGGAAATCTTGGATTTGCCATTCGTACATCTGAGAAATGGGAGAGGGGGGATCACACTCAAAATTCAATGCCCTCGATTCAGAGTTGACTCCTTCCAGGGTTTTCAGAGGTTGTAAATCTCACAGAAGGAGAAGACTGCCCATATTTCTGTCACAGAGTAGCTGAGGAATTTGAACCACCTCCCTTTGGACGGACAGTACAACTTCTTAACCCACTAGGCTACCTTGGAATGAAATGCTTGGGAAATGGAAAGAGAACATTTTTTTTTAAAGTTGACTTTGAGTCCAGCTTCTGCCACATAACAGTTGTTAGACATCAAACAATTTGGTTATCTCACTTTAGAGTTTTCCCATCTGTAAGAGAGTTCTCTGAGTACTTAGCGCATCATTTTACACATCATTCTGAATGAGCAAATCATTCTGAATGAGGGTGGCAGGTAAACAGCACAATTCCATACTCAGTCTGAGAGAAAAATATTTAAGATAGTAGACCCACTATTTAAGTTTTTCACCCTTCTCTCTTCAAACCAATATAGAATTCACTTCTATTACTTTTAATTTTCCATAGTGGGAAGACGACACATTTTAAATATGAATCTGAATATGATACTGGCATTTTAAGGGACAATGACTGCAGCAATGGGCTCAAGTATGATGGAGGTGATGAAAATGGCACAGGTTAGGACGGATCTGTTGTTCATAGGGTCTCTACAGGTCATACTCCACTCTACAGCACTTAACAACAACAACAACAAGCAGCAGCAAAGCTCTTGTCTTTGCTTTAAGATTTAAGATGCTTCAACCTCGGGGCTGAAATGGCTCGTGGGCCACCTGCTCCCTCCCCAACCCACACGCCTTCATTTGAACACAGGCAACAGGAAGGGAAGGGTGAGTGACCTACTTCAGGAGAAAGCCAGTCCTGGGAGAGACCCTGCATTGGAGAACTTGCTAGAATCCACAAAACACTGGTCTGATAATGACGACAACAGGGAATGAGAGAAGAGAAAAGAGAAACGGTGTAATTAGTAAGTGAAAATCATATTCTCCAGCAAAGCCCGAGCCTATATCTGAGGGTAGTTGCCTCTCCCATGAGCTGAAAGCCACTCTTGCACATGAGAGAGACATAGGTTAGGGGCCAGGGCACAGAGTGAACACAAAACAAGCAGAAGCAACTTGGTGAAAAGAGAAGCAGGCGGGCAGAGAAACTACAATGGCCACAGAGAGGCACTAGCTCCAGCCCTGGAAGGACGTGGCCAGAAAACGGAATCTTGATTGGTGAGTGAGGTCCAGGTCTTACCTTGCAGGCTGTTCCCATTGGTGCTGGTGCAAGTGGGAGGCGGGGAAGTCTGGGGTCTGACAACTGGCGCGAAAGCACTCTTCTGTTTCACAGCAGAGACCATGTTGGCTGGTGAAAAGGAGAAGATGCCGGAGGAGCTGCTGCAGTTAGAGGGAAGGCTTGTGGAGGAGGCCATGGTGGGGCTGGATGGCACAACTGAAAAAACAGTGGGAAAGGAGAAGTCATGTCAGCGCTGCTCCGGGCCTTAGCCTACCTCAGCTCAGCAACCCCGTCTGATGTGCGCTTTTAGCTTAGTGTCTGTACTGTCTGTCCAGGTCACCCTTTGGTACAAGTTTGTACTACATCTTACTGTGGTTGGTCTTTTAGGTGTTTATTGTGGGGCTTTTAATGGTAAGAACCTGTGCTGCAATCCCCAATGCACGCAGTTAGATGCTCTGCGTCAGGATGGGCAATCTCCTCCTTTGCAATTAACTGCCTCTGAAAACCCACTGGAGGGTCAGCGATGGGTCAGTTCAGACTCAATGGTACTCAGCAACAACATTAAGTACGTATTGGTTAGCAACTGAGTGCATTACTCATTTGTCCCACCAATGCAAAGACTCACTGTTCTACTTCCATTCAGAACCCCTCAGAGCACAGTCCTCTTTCTACACAAACAAGGTTACCAGGAATCAGAATCAACTTACTGACAACAGGTTTACCATGTGCCAGGCAATATGCTAGGCACTGGAACACCCCAGGTGAGGAAAAGGACGTGTAAAATAGCAAAGGGGGAGCGAGAGTGAGGCCAGCTCAGTGGAGGGAGGAAAGGGACCTTGGTGGTCAAGTGGTCAGAGACTGCTGCTTTGAAAAGTTCTTGGGAAGCATTCTAGAGTCACAACTACCAGTGTCAGTAAAGAATGTGAGAAAGATGAGACAGGAGGTCTCATCTCAGCATGAGATGATGAGCTGACTGATGCAATAAGAGAGAAGGAGGATGAGTTGGAAGAACTCATACTAGACACCAATAGAGGCTCTGTGTGTGTGCACCCTGCATCCTTATATCCTTATTCTCTGATTTTCTACACTGTGCTATGAGATCCTGAAGGAGACAATTATACTATGCAGTTCCATATTAGAAGTAGAAGTAGGCAGGAAGGTAGGTGGATACACTGTCACATGAAACTTCCAATTAGTAAGTAATAAGGCAGAAACCTTATGCAAATACGCACAGTCTGGTGTCCAGTGGTGGTTGTTATTAGGTACCATCAAGTTGAGCACAAGCCCTAACAACCCGAAGAACAACAGATCTGAACCCTGTCCTATTCTGTGCCATCCTCACAATCTCTGACATATTTTCATTGCTGCAATCAGTCTGATGAGGGTCTTCCTCTCTTTTCCTGATCTTCTACCTTTCCAAGCATGATGTCCTTCTCCAAGGAAGAGTCTCTCCATGCAACATGCCCAAAATATGTAAGACAAGGCTTTATCATCTTTGCCTCCAACGAGTACTCTAGCTAAACTTTCTCTAAGACATATCTGTTTGTTATTTTGGCAATTCATAGGATATTAAGTACTCTTCTCCAACACTATTGCTCAATAGCATCAATTATTCTTTTGTCATCTTGATTCATTATTCCAACTCTTAGATGCATAGCAAATGATTGAAAATGATTGAATCTGGCCTGCTTAGTCCTCAAACTAGCATCATTGCTCCTTAATAATTCGGAGAGGCCCCTGACTGCAGACTTTCCCAGTGCAATATATCTCCTGGTTTCCTGACTGCTGGTACCAAAAGTGTTGACTATGGATCCAAGTAAGATGAAGTCATTGACAGTCTCAACCATTTCTCCATCTATCATGATACTGTCTGTTGGTCCAGTGGTGAGAATTTTATTTCTTGATATTAAGATGCAATCCATTTGAAGGCTTTATTCTTTGATCTTTTGCAGCAAGAGCTTCAAGTCTTCTTCACTGTCAGCAAACAAGGTTGTGTCATCTGCATCATGCATATTATTGAAGAGTCTTCATCTGATCTTGATGCCACATTGTTCTTCACAGAATTTGGCCTTTCAAATAATTTGCTCAATATGCAGAGTGAATAGATATGAAGAGAGGATACAACCTTGACAGACACCATTCCTAATTTTAAACCATGTAGTGTTCCTTGTTCTGTTCACACAAGAGCCCCTTGGCCTAGTATAGGTTTCGTACAAATGCAATTAAGTGTTCTTCATTTTAGTCATAATTTTCAAACAGTTAAATGCCTTTGCACAGTCAATAAAACACAAATAAGACACTCTTATGAGATTCTTTACTTTCAGCCAGGACTCATTTGATATCAGCAATATTATCCTTGGTTCTATCACTCTTTTAAATCCAGCTTGAAATTCTGTCAGTTCTCTATCTATGTACTTTTCTAGCCATTTTTGAATGCTCTTCAGCATTATTTTTACATGTTTTATTAATGATATTGTTTTATAATACCAACATTCTGTTGACTCACCTTTGCTGGGAATGGGGACAAATATGGATCTCTTCCAGTCAGTTTGCCAGGCAGCCATCCTCCAAATTTCCTAGCACAGACTGATGAGCGTGTCCATGGCTGCATCTGTTAGTTGATCTGTTAGTCAATTGGTACCCTTCATTTCTGGGGCCTTATGTTTGGCCAATGCCTTCAGAGCAGCTTGAATTTCTTCCTTCATTATAGACTCTTGATCATATGGTAGTTCCTGAAACATTTAGGCGAAGGCCAATTCTTTTTGATACTATGAGTGCTGGTATTCACCTTCTTTTGATGCTTCCTGGATCATTCAAGATTTTGCCTCACAGCATCTCTTAGCATTGCAACATGAAGCTTGGATTTGTTTTGCAGTTCTTTCAGCTCAAGAAATGCCCAGTGAGTTCTTCCCTTCTACTTTCCAATTCGAGCTTTCTGCACATTCCATTATAATACTTTTACTTTGCTTTCTTAAGCTGCCTTTTGAAACCTTCTGTTCAGCTCTTTTACTTTCGCATCTCTTCCCTTTTTGTGGCTTCTTGATGCTCTAGTGCAATTTTCAGAGTCTCTTCTGACATCCATTTTGGTTTGTTCTTTCTCCTCTGTCTTTCTTATGACTGTGTTCTCTTCGTGGATGCTATCCTTGATGTCATTCCACAACTCATCTGACCTTCAATCATCGGTGTTCAATCCTTCAAATCTTTTCCTAAGATGATTTTTAAATTCAGGTGGGATAGAATCAAGATCATATGTTTTTGTAAACTTGTTTTTATTTCTTCAGTCTCAATTTGAATATGCACATGAGTAACTGATGGTCTATTTAGTCCACACTCAGCACCTGATTACTGATATTCAGTTTCTCTAATGATTCCTTCCATGGATATAGTCAATCTGATTTCTATGCTATCCATCAGGTAAGATCCACTTGTAAAGTCACTGTTTGTGGTGTTTCATTTTAATTTTTAAATGGTATCTGAGATTAACAAATTATTGAACATACAAAATTTGATCAGTCTATCACCAAGTCCTCACTTTCCGACAACCACTAATTCTTCATTTTTTCCATCTTTCGTATTCTAGTCATCAGTTATTATTAACATACCTTGCCTGCATATGTGGTCAATTTTGAACGGCAAAATTTGGTAAAAATCCTCATCTCTTTCTCTTTAGCTCTAAATTTAGGACTGTATATTTGAATACTAGTCATATTAACAGGTTTTTCTTGTATGCATATGGATAATATCCTATCACTTTTAACATTGTAATTCAGGCTAGACCTTGAAATTATCTTTTTAACTATGAATGCAACACCTTTCTTCTGTTTTTCATCCTCTGGATAGTATGACACGTGATTGTCTGATTCAAAATGGCCAATGCCATCCATCTCCCCTCAGTAATGCCTAACATGTTGATGTTCATGCATTCCATTTCACTTTTCACACAACTTCTAGTTTTCTAACATTCATACTTTGTACAGGGTATATTCTAACTATTTAAGGATTTTTGCCATTGTTTATCCTCATTTTGATTGACTTCCAGTCTGATCTCTACCTTTAATGCTGTAACTATTTGTATTCTTCTATTGTTCATAGGGCTCTGAGAGGCCTATCATCATGGCCAATCCTGCTTTCTAGCTTCTCTTCATCTGGGAGCTCCATTAGTACCTGTGCACTGTGGGTGAGCCTTTTTGTATTGATGATGCTGGTGTAAGGGAGCAATGTAGGAATTAGTGAGGGGAAAATCTGTCAGTTCATGGGAAGGAAACTAGCTGTATCGTGTGGAAGAGGTTGGTCAGTGCATGTTTCTCTATCTGCCACAGTACTCTCAACCTGGCCTTCCTTCTTTGAAGTCACCAGTAGCCATTGAGTTGACACAGTCTCATGGCAACTCCATGTGTGTCAAGAGCAGACCTGTGCCTCAGAGAGCTGTAAATGGCTGATATTTTTCAGAATCAAATCATTAGACCTTTCTTCTGGCACATATCTAGGTAGAACTTCTAATCTTTTAGTTAGCAACTGAGCACATTACCCATTTGTAACATCAAGGGTCTCCTCTGAGTACTAGCTAATACCAGCAGTCAGAAAATCAAAAGGCAAATTGCATTCGGAAAATGTGCTGTCAGGGACCTCTCCAGAATGCTGAGAAGCAACGATGTCAGTCTAGAGACTACGGTGTGCCTGATCCAGGCCATGGTCTTTGTAGTTACTTGCTATGTATCAGAGAGCTGGACAATGACTAATGATGACAGAAGAAGAATTGATGCCTTTGAGTTTTAGTGCCAGAGAAGAGTCTTGAGCATATCATGGACTACCAAGAAAACTAATCAGTCTATCTTGGAGAGGGTGAAACCAAGTTTCTCCTTGGAAGCTAGGATTTTGAAGCTCCATCTCACATGCTTTGGGCACGTGGCCAAAAGTTACCAATCCTTGGAGAAGGACATCATTCTCAGAAGGATAGAGG
This sequence comes from Elephantulus edwardii, assembly GCF_000299155.1. Lineage (NCBI taxonomy): Eukaryota > Metazoa > Chordata > Mammalia > Macroscelidea > Macroscelididae > Elephantulus > Elephantulus edwardii. Next base: position 142,871 of record NW_006399947.1, read on the forward strand.
GGCAGCGCAGGAGAGGAAATCCCTAGATGAGATGGATTGACACTGTAACTGGGGCAATGAGGGGTAGGTGTGTTAGAGTCAGTGAGACTGACTTAGGACAGGGCAGGCTTCAGAACTGTTGTACAAAGGGTTGCTATGAGTTTCAACTGACTCAATGGCATTTAACAACAACAATAATAAGCTACTGTTTGTTTTATGAGGCAACCCTCTGACACCCACTAAGCCCTTCATACTCAAGATCAGTATTTTCCTATATCTGGCTCCAAATGTCTACATTTCTTACAGAAAATTATGCATACTACTTAATGATTTTAAGTCACTTCATTCAAATTCTAGGCACTTTCTGTTTTATTATTTATATTCACAAGCATCTTGGTATCTTTTTTACTCTGTGCCACCGGATTTGAGACCCAACTGCACTCTTGTTACACTACCTGAGCAAACTAAGCAAGCTGAGCCACAAAAGATGGCTTCAAGATCTGTGAAAGGCCCATACAAGAATGTGGTAACGCCAGGACTCAAACCCAGATTCTGTGCTCTGTTATTTCTTCTCCCCTTCAAAGGGAAAATCTGCAGAGAGAATGAGCCCCTTCTTCTGAGCCCACCAGAACCCAAAGAGCTGCCTGGGTGGGTGGTTTTACCTTGTGTCTACTGATTCTAGAAGTTAAGGAAGTGAGAATTGCCTGGGTTACAGACAGCAATTGCCAAAAGGCGGGGAATGACCCCTTGTAATCAGGCCCCAGCACGACATAATCCAAACGCACCAAATGCTTTATGGAGCAGAACCTAGAGCCGCTATCCTCAGAGTTTTCACAAACATTCTCTAAACTGTACTTTTTCTTTTAATGAGGCCAGCATTTTTATACATCTCTTAGGATTTGTAAATGTGAAAATACGTTCAATAATAACACCCATTTAAATTGCAAAACTCATGCACTGGAGGTTTGATTTTTAAATATTCGTAGACTTGAAATCCTGCTGGTTCACTGAGGAAGGCAATTAATCTCGTTGGCAAATGCGATCATTATGTGTATTTAGAGGTGGGGGGCTTGGGGGTGGGTGGTTAACTGAGGAAGGGGTGAAATATAGTCAAGCAGCTCCATTTGTTATAACATTATTAGTTATCAGCTACCACACCAGAAAGTGTGTTCACCAGTGGAATGTCTTATTTTATATTTTTCATTCTGTTTGGAATTTTTCAACATGAGTGGCTTATGAATAATTAAATATTATGGAGGCAAAAATTCAAATCAGCTGAGCTTTGTGTTTATTGTTTTATTTGCATTTATGCAGATAAAACCGTCCCATCTGAGAGCCGATTTGAGAATTTAATACGAGATTCGTGAGCATTGAGGAAATCAATTAATGGAAATTAAATGTTGGAAGTTTCACAGTCTGACAGATGCAATCTCAGGCTGCAGTCACCTGGTGTCTGCCCGGGCTTGAGAGCAGAGCAATCCAAGGCCCTAAATTGAATTGCTACCATATAGCAATTAGTTTATTGATTTAATTAAGAATGCCACCTTTTAATTTTCAGGTCATGATTGAAACATTTTCTGATTGAGTGCATTGGAGAACACTGAAATGATAGATCTATGAGAAACAATGCTTTGATGAATCATAATTTAATGCAAAACTGACCCCAAATGTGGCCTCTGGAACAGACAAGTTATGCAGATTATTGGAGGAGAATTTTAAATGTTCAGTAGCTTCTGATTTCAAACAAATAAAAGCAGAACTATAGAACTTAGTACAGACTGAGTACAGAAATTAACCCAGATAGGAATATTAAGAAATAATGTCAAATATATATCTACATATATTGATAGATAGATAGATAGATAGATGATAGAGCTAGAGCTAGCTAGATAGATATAGGTATATACAGATGTATGGAATTGCGCTGCCAACTCAAAGGTAGACAGTTTGAATCCACCAACTCTTCCAAGGGAGAAAGATGGACAGTCTTTTCCTGTGAAATTTACAGTCTCTGAAACCCACTGGAGGGTCAACCATAGTCAATTCTGACTTGGCACATAATAACAAAATACAACATTTATACTTTAAGAATACTGTGTATTCCTTTATGTCTACTTAGGAATCACTTCTGTTTAACAGCTAAGAATCATCTTGCCTCTTTCCAAAAATGAGCACTTTCCACTATTCCACCACAAAAGACTGCGTAATTACTCGTATTTTCAGCCAAGGCTCATGTATAAGTATAATGAATATTCTTTCTTTTAACATCTTTAATCCTAATTTCTACAAATGTTTAGGAATTTGGCATTTTAAGCAATCAGAACAGATTCCCACACTGTCCAAAAATGAACGTAGTTATCCATGACTCTTCCTCAGAGGGAGATCAAGATATTTGATAGATATGAATGACTGCATGGCATTTTGTAGATAAAGAAGCTAAATCATTGAAGTTCCTCAGGTACAACTTAAATATTGCACCAAATAATAATACTACTAATAATATAATAATAATAATAAGCTTTTAAGCTAACTTTCTTTAGGACAGAGATAAAATACTAAGTAACATTTCTTCTTATTTGGGTGTTTTATTTTTCTAATCTTGAAGGGTTTCCAGGGGGGGAAAAAAGAGGCTTTTTTATGTGTGTGGTTTTTGGTTGCTTTTTTTTTTTTAATTTGTTGGGCTTTTTTGTTTAAGTATGCATAAAATTAAGGGGGAGGGGAATGCAAGCATTAAAAAAAAACCCACTAAAAAAGGTGTCCTATTTCTATAGGAAGAGATTTCAAGTTCTAGACTTTTGACTACACTAGATACCACTACTGCACGATATCATCATTATTGCTCTAACTAGAATTTAGACTTACTGAATGTGCCTCTCATGAGATAGGCATGAAAAGCTCGTTATAGCCTTGCCTTATCTAAACCTCAGGAGAGCTTCATGAGGTGGATACTAGTTCTGTCCAGCATACAACTGAGAATACTAAGGTTTACAGAGATGACCTTGTTAATGGCTACTTGTTAATACCTAAAAGAAGAAGTCAAATCCATCTCCATCTGCTTCCTGCAATTGAATTTTGATTAGGGCTTTGAATTAGTTCAACCAGTTATAGTCGTGGCTGATGAAGCAGAATGAAACGAGTCAAATTTGAGTGATGATGAATGATTATCTAGAACAGGGGGGAAACTATAGGTAGAATTGCTGGAATGGGAGAAAAGTTGTAATGAGTCCATTCAGGAAATAGAAGAGAATGGTTAATTGTCAGGTCTGTGAAGAAACATTTTCAAAGGGATCTTGTCAGTTGTCCTCTTTGAACCAAGCACCATTGTTTCTGACTCTGTCAGTAGAGAATTGGTTGCTACGTCACATACATACACACACTCTTCTTGTTTTCTAAGAGAGGGATTAACTGTATAGCAGGGCATCAACTTCTCATTCCCCCCCCCCTCCCATTTTGCTTGTCTGGTTCATGAACATTTGAAAAATTCAGGTTCATTATGGTTTTGCTTCATTGGCTATGTTGAACTGGAAGAATCAGTTTGAAGTCCTGACTCTGGTGGTAGCATTTCAGGGGGGAAGGTGAGCAAGAAAGAGCGGAGGTTCTGTTGGTGGCAGTGGAACCTCTACCAGTAACCCTCGGCCAGTGTCTCGTGTGACAGGGACTCTGGCAGAGCAGACATACACAGTGGGCCTCGAAGATGGATGCTGAGTCCTTCAGTGAGAATGTGCAGAAACGCTGGACACACACACACACACACACACACACACACACACTTACTGGCGTAGGGTGAGTTGGCAGCTGAGCCATTAAGGAAGGTTGGGGAGCCGCCCAAATTAGACATCGCGGCCGTGCCGTATCCGTTCATGCTTGTGGTGACGGAGTTATAGTTGGTCTGCTGGGGGGTGGTGCTGGGCACGTACCCATGTGGTGACACGCTGCTCGAGTTGCGAGTGAAACCTGAAGAGTGAGGGCAAAACCAAGAGTGAATGAGGGGTTCAGAGGGATGACAACACTGGAAGATTATTTGGGGAGAGGAGTCCTCTGATCCCTGGCCCCTTACCACAACCCAGAGGAAAGGGGTGGGTGATTCATGTGCACGGATGGTGGTGCTAGCTCTGTGATTAAAATGGGAAGTGAGCAAAAGACACATTTCTTGGGAGATCATAAATACTAAGCAGGGCTTTGAGGAGTGGCAATGCGGGGCCTATAAATTATCATTTTGGAGCAGAAATAAATCCCAATCTAAGAGATGTATCCTGGAGTTAACAGGTTTCTATTCCCTGGGTGAAAATGATGTGCTTTGGCCTCTCAGAACTTTAATTCCAACCCTCTTTGTGATCTGTCACTCATGGTTTATGGTGGAAACTAATGTCTAGATGGCTAAATGCATGCATCCTCTTAGCCCCCTATGCCAGATTACCAGGTGTGAGAGCTAGAGATCCCAAACTCTAGAACAACATTTGATACACGCAGATAAGGGATTTTTATCTTTGTAACTAAAATATTTTTTTAAAATGAAAAATTTTTCCATGCTAAACAAATGACAGGTGAAAACTCAATATTGGGAGGGGCCAGAGAACAGGAGAAAAGGACAAGAGCAAGCTTCTGACCCTGATTGGTGGCTTGTGATGCCTCAGAAACGTTCACGGCCAGCTGCCCACTAAAGGAGTTCACACCCATCATTCCTGCGTGAACTGAGGTGTTGGCGAGCGCTGGGAGCTGGTTGTGGTTGCGGGGGACACTGTACAGAGCCTCTGCAATGTCTGCTGCTCTCTTCAGGATAATTTCCTGCAAAGGGAGGGGAAAAAACAAACCACCTTTTAGCTATCTCCAATCATATACTCCCATTTCCAGAGTGCTTTCTATCAGGAACGGTACTCAGGGTTTCCAATACTTTTAACTCCATCAACTTCTGTAACTTTTCCCAAGATTTGTATCATCATCGTCAGAGTATCCATATCACACGTGAGGAAGAGAGAATCCGAAACAACATCCTGATGAAGGACAAGCTCCTATTTGAGGTCAGAAGCCCCATGTGTGATTCTGAAAGCTCATTCTCTTAACCATTCGTGCATATATGGTCCTCTCTGTGTGTCAACACACGAGGGGATTCTCCTCACCACCAAGAACACTGGAACTCGGGGATTTGCCGAATCAGATGGAAAAAGGCACACACACAAAGTAAGAGAAAGATAGAAATTGACTGTAATTCATAACCCCTACTGAATTTGATAAGTTGTATATGACTCTCTCTCCTCCCATTGGGTGTGGGACCATGTCCCTGAGACAGTGACTCAGGTAACATGACACTCACTGAATGATTTCTTTGACCCACAGGTTCCTGAGCAACTGGAATCATATAAATGGGCTTGTTCTATGAGCTAGGTGCCTTCAATGCTTGTCTGGCCTTGTTAAGATTCTTTAGAAGATATTAAACTCCCTTTCTTCTCCTAAATTTGCTTGAAAGCCGAGGGAGATAAAATGAAGCTCCAGTCACTCTTCTTCAATTAGGAAGCACATTCTCCCTAAAGATTAGTTTTAAAGAACATACCTTGCCTTGTAAGAAAATGATTCGGTGGGGAAGGCCATAAAAGATTTACAAAAGAAGGAAGAATAATTGAATAGTCTTACAACATGTTATAGCTGAATCACTTATCCTCTTAACGCTTGCATTTGGTTTTTACACTTTTCATGCTTTTCACGCTGCAGGAAGGAAGCTGAGCTCCTCAGGTGAACGTGGGTGCACGCACACGTAAGAGACCCCACCTGCTCACCTGGTTGTTGTGTGGCATCCCATACAGTGCTTCCACCAGGTCTGCAGCCCTTTTGAGAATTACTTCCTGCCAAGGAAAAAGAGATGCATTCCTTTAGGTAAAGGCAGGTTGTCGCTATCTTTTCACATGATCACGTCCCACTTTCCTCTGCCCACACTTTGCCAGGACACTGTTTCAAAGGCAGTGTGGGGATCCCTACGACGGCGTTAAATCGCCAATTTATCCCTGTTCACATACACACTTAATCGAGTCAAAAGGTGAGCATCATTGGTCCTGCAAGATAAAATACATCACTCAATAGTCTGCCATAGGCACGATAAAGCACTCATATGTTTATTGCTGAATACAATTCCGAGGTCATTTACTAGATTACTACAATCGATGTCATTCAGTGCATGTTATGAATCCCTAAGATGTGTTTATTTTGCACTTAATTGCTTATTCCAGGAACCATGACCTTATCAGTCAGGTCATTTTCAAGGGATTTCCAATCAATCTTCAGCTACTAGAAGCGTGTAGCATTAAACTCCTTTGTTTATCTCCCTTGTGTAGCAAGACCACAATGTGGGTGTTCTATAACAAACGCACATAAGGAGGCAAAGTCCTGCCTATCAAAGCCTCTACAGAGGATTCTACTCTCCTGGAAGCCCCTTCTGCACCAATTCTCATGACTGGCAATCTGTTTCTTTCCTAGAGATTCTTTGCTATTTCAGTATCAGTTCTCATTTTCCACATTGTGGCTCATTCATTCCCATGCTGAATATATGCTCTGCTGCTCACTGCAATTGAGGTGTGTATTGGGGGGGGGGGCGTGAGGAATCTCCCTCTGTTCACTTTGTTGGCCTTCCATGTTTAACTTACAGATTTATTTCTAAGAATATTGGGTCCTCCAGAAGAGTATGTGGAAGTAATTGGGGTGTTTTTTGTTTTTTTTCCTCATTCTAAGCAAGAGAAGTCATTCTCTCATCATCCTGTCCTAATTTTCTACAGATTGATTTATACAGGAGTGTAAAAAAAGGAAGCGGAGTTAAGCTCGATGTTACATAAAATGGGGAGGATCGGAAAACGAACCAGAGGCTTGCTATGATTATCAGTGGTGATTTGCCAGGAGGGATGTTTACAATTTTGCTGTGGGTAAAGTTTCAAGAAGTTTAACTTTAAACATTTTACACAATAGACTCTGCACAGAGAAGCAGTGCTGTTCAATTTTCATATACTGCAGACGCTGATCAGAAAATAGGGATATAATTGCATTCATTTTGCTGTCACCATAGCCTCTTCAAAAATCCTTGAACAACTCTGGAAATGACAAGCTTTTAGATACATATTAGCATTTTTCAATTTTAAATTCTCTATAATATAAGATAAAATAGTTGTCATACTGCAGTAACTACTTATGACATATATAATGTCCTAAATTCAAAAATGAGATAGAGGGGTTTTGAGTTCTCAAATAAACATTTATGCTTGCCATAAACTGCTAGACCTTCTTCTATAAAACTGTTCAGTTATTTTCCACACAGGGTGAAAAAAAAGCATTATATAATCAATGGGGTTTAAATCAATGCATCTGGAATAATTTCTTTATTTTTTAATGCAATCTACAAGATAATTTACAACTTTTGTTTGTGGTATTGTCTGACCACAGCAGTTAATAATTCACTACCTTATAGGCACATGGAATCCTGTCCCCAGATCAAATTCAGCTTGTACTGCTTTCAGTAAAACCTCCTGGCCTTATCTGGATCTTAGGAAAGACGAAAACAAAACAGGATCGAAATAGTTTCATTTCTAATCTTTTCTTTGTCTAGATCTCTGTTCATTTATTTCTTCAAATACTTATTTATGCTAATGTTTGCAGATTGGCAAAGAAGAGTTTTTCTTTCTTTCCTTCTTTTCATTTTAGAAAAAAATTTAAAAAAATACCAACTTCCTGTTGATCAAAAGCATGATGGGAGAGAGCTAAGATAGGAGACTTGTGAATGCTAGTCTTAAAGCCCTACAACTGAGGACTGGAAAATCAGTGCTGCTAATTTTGGTGAATTTCACAAGACAGAGGAGAAGGAAAATTCAAAATAAACTCTTAGGTCTTTGAAGTCTTAGTATACCTGAAAGAAAAAAAAGTCAATATTAGGCTATGTTACATATTTGAATGCCATACATTTTTGGTAACAAAATTTTTCAATTACACAATCCACATGTTTCTGATTCTCCTTTTTCAGTTCCCAGAGTTCTTGTCAACATTTAATCCTCTGAAAATGAAACACGGGAGCCAGTTTCTAAAGCAGGATTCTTCTTTCATCCACGATGCTGGACATGTTTGTCCGTGCAATATATTTTCATAGATGGGTCATCACCTCAGCCTTGGTTCTGGCACACTGTCTGGAGATGAGCAAACCTAAATTTTTTTTTGTCCAGGAAGCTGTGCCTGTAAGTGATAGGTAGCCCATCTGAGAAACGCCCTCCATTGCACGATCAGCATTGCGGTTTAAGGAAAAAACCCAATTTGGTTCAGCTTTGCCAGTGTGATTCGGCCTCTCATAGTTATTTCTGCAAATGGGAAGGAGAAAGGAAATTTCTGGGTCCTCTATGAGTTAGTGCAATGGACCTGCAAGGTGCTTGGATTTCGGTGACCAGAAAATTGCTCTCACCTCCATGTCATTATACTCCCAGTGAACTAGCCCCCAAGCGTGTTTGTGTTGGGGATCTAATATATTGCCTTTCAATCAGAGCTGAGAGCCACTGAACACACAGACAGAACATGACGAGCAGGTCAGGAAAGCAATAAAGATTTTACAGAGCTGTCCAAGGTGCTAAATTTACTCAATAATGGGTTTGGCACCATAGTGTTAACCTCTCATTTACTACCAGTTTGAGGGACTAAATTGAAGTAACTGACTTCATTTACCTTGAAATGTATATTTTATGACATTATGTAAGTAGATTGAAAGGGCACTGCAGTTTTAACAATTTAAAGGCTAAAGCATGTTTAAGATGAAACTTGAATATTTATTGTATATTGCACTTAAAGTATATAGAATGTTAAAATGTATTGATTAAATTTGTAAAAGGCATTATAAAAATGACAGGTAATATAAAAGATGTATGCCTTTTAAAATCAAATTGATAGTGTATGCTATCTCTTCTGTGGTCACAAGTGTAATTTTTTTGCAGTTTTATACGGTAATTTGAAAAACCTGTAATTTCACATTAGGAAATGATTGAGAATAGGATGTTAAAAAAAATTTCCCATAAGGGTAAGAGCTGAATGTTTCGCATAATCTTTTGTCTCTGAAATTGTTCCTAAAGTCTTATTTTTGTGGCATTAGAGGAAGCTTAGTATAAAAATCCTTCCACTTTCATATGCAATTTTAATATTTCTGGAAAGAGAGCATTTGACTAGGACTAATATCTAATTTTTCGAGGCAGTTATTTGTCAGGAGAGACTTCTCTGTTTTTTATAATGTTTAAAATATCTCCTTGCTTGCAGTTCAAAACATGAGTTTTGAAATAATGAGTCGTATCTTGGGTTAAAAAAATACCCATCTGGAAATTAAAAAGACAAACACTAGCGTTCTAAATATTGAAAAGTCCCAGTCTCCATATAATGCTCCTGCTCACTCTCCCGCCACATACCTCCTGAGTCACACACGCTACGTTTCTTTTCATGGTCTTGAATGTCTTTTTCCTTAGAGAAACAGAAAAATGCTTGCTCCTTAAAGAGACCAACCAATAATAACAACGAAAACTCCAAATTTTCTTCACTCTCTTTCTTCTCACAGTCAAAACCTAACTTTACCTATCTTGATAAGACCAGTTGAAAGCTATCTGAATAAGAATCTAAAGACAAAGAAGTGGGTCAGCTATACTTTTAAGTGTTTACGTTTGTTAAAATTTTACTATGACATTTAAAAAAATTACTAATAAAAGTTTACATCAGGACATTCAAAGAAGAGTGTGGCTCCTAGTAAAAGTTTACGTGTAATAGATGTATGGGTTGCTCTTATGTTTTATAACTATTCTAAGGAAAAAGCTGAACAGACCACAAAAGAGGGTGAAAAGTCATATTTACTTTCTAAGTTGCAATGCAATCAATTTGGCAAACACACTCTCAAGCTTCTTAATGCCTCACTATGTAAATGTACGTATTACCCTTTGAGACCTTTGGCACACTAATGTTTTCAGCACAGAACTACACAGATACTAACATTTTCTCAAGCTATATTGTTATTGGGTGAAATTGAGTTGATTCTGACCCATAGCAACGCTGGGTGACAGAGTACGTGGCAGCTCCACAGGATTTTCTTGGATATAGTCTTTATAGATGCCTGTCACTAGCTCTTTCTTCTGTGTGTTGATTCAAACTACCAACCTTTTGGTTAGTAGCCAAATATGTGTCACTAAGACTCCTTCTCTAATTACAACAAGTTACACAAGCGTATCCCCATCATTTGGTTCTGGCTTCTTTATCTTCTCTCTCTACATATCTGAACAACTGTTTTCTATTTGGATTCAGTAAAGTCTTCCCAATCCTAGAAGTCAAACTTTAAATATTGAAAATGCCTCTTTCATTCCTTTTGCATTCAATTTCATTAGAATACTGAATCTGTGTCTATTTACACAATCATGTCATCCTTGCAAGCTCTTTTGTGAAAGTATTGGCAATGCTGATGTTATTGTTTTTCTGTGCTGTCGAGTCACTTGTGACTCATAGCACAATAGTCCCGAACCCTGCTCTATATTGAGGCAACCTCATTGTTTCTGACACACCTATTCCCATTACCCCAGTCAGTGAGTCAGTCCATCTTATCTTCTCTTGTGCTATCTCTCCATCTTCCAAGCAGACATGTCTCTCTCGAAGGACTGGTCCCTCCTTGCAACATGTCCAAAGTATGTCAGATGAAGCCTCAGAATCCTTGCCTCCAAGAAGTGGCCTGGTTTCACTCACTCCAGGACAGCCCTGTTTGTTCTCCTAACAGACTATGGTATATTCATACTATTCTCCAACACCACAACTCAAAGGGATTGATGATTTTTCTATCATCCTTAGATATGATACTACTGCCATTTATTTAAAGTTTCCCATATGCCTAAAATAGTAGAACATGAACTCATCCGACCTCACAAAGCATCCCATAAGGCACTGTTTGTGTCATTATTTGGCTTATGAGGAAACTGATATTCAAAGAAATCAGCTGACTTTCCTCAAGCTCATACAGCTGACAAGTAGCTGAGCAGAGATTCACATTGGTCCTGTCAGTCAACAGAGCCCGAATGTTTGAACATCAACGTTAGTCTACTAATTCCATTTTTCACTAACAATATATTTATAATCTTTCTTATTTTCTGTGAAAATAACGCTGTCTACCATCCAGCAGAATAAAGAAGTAGATACTGTGAGAGATTTTACTTTAATCTGAAGTACTTTAAACTCAACAGTCCATAAGATGATGGACTTTTTGAGGCTTTGCTATGTCTTAATCTCCTTTTGTAAGCCCACAGCACAAATTCAGCAAAGCACAAGCCTTGAGAAAAACTTCATATTGAAGCCTTTATTCTAGGATGTTGTTGTCGTGTACTGTAGCGTCGGAACCAACACATAGCTGATCTGTCCTTGTCCAGCAGAGCAGCTGGGAGCCTCAAACTGCGCGCCTTAGGGATTGCAGACAAGCTTCTTGCCACTAGACCACCAGAGCTCCTCTGTGTGGGTGATTTTTTAAAGAGTCACCAATTTGAAAAAAAAGCACGATTAATTTATCTGTATAAAATGACAAAGTTATATATTTGGCATGGCTTATAAAAGTAAATGACTTCAATTTGGTGTTCTACTTGGCTCCAGACTTTTAAAATTCAATATATAAATTCTCAAAGGTCAATTTTTGACACTGGGAGGGGTTTTTTTTATGCCACATTTTTTTTAAATGAATTTGCTCTTTCACTCCTGCTGGCTTTTGCCTACATTTTAATTTTGTGATTAAAATAATGAATCATAATTGGTATAGACATTATCTCAAGTTGTAAACTGCTAGCAACATGAGGTTGGTTCTGATGTCCATCAGCCTTTTATTAACTGTAATGCTGGATCTTAGAAACACATCTGTGCACATACACAGAAAGCTGCCTTGGGAAGCAGACATGTCTAACAAGCAGCAAGCTCCCTCATCTTTCCTTCTGGTTCTTGCCAGTACAACCAGTAAAGATCGCTCATTTGATCTCAAAGGGTAGCAAGTAAGTTCATATTAACTGGCTGCATTTTCTCTTTCAGGGAGAAAGGTGTCTAATTTTCCAATTCTGGGACCATTTCAAAACCATTTTGGTTATCATGAACCTAAATGACCATGAAAGGCAGTTTGGGTATCCAAGGGCCACAGGACCAAATACTGAGACTCTAAAAATCCTCTCCAAGAGGTAAGGCCCATGGATGTTTGAAAAATTTGGGAAGATAAGCTGAAGAGCAATGATGTCAGTATAGAGACAAGTGCACTTGTTCTAGGCCGTGGTCTTCACAATTACTTGCTCTGCACCAGAGAGCTGGACAATAACTAAGGATGATAGAAGAAAGATCAATGCCTTTGAGCTGTAGTGCTGGAGACGAGTGTTAACATACAGTGGACTGCCAGGAGAAGAGGTCTATCTTGGTGAAATCAAGCTGCTTCCTAGAGGCAAGGATTTTAAAGCTCCATCTCACATACTTTGGGCACATAGCAAGGAGGAACAAATCCTCAGAGAAGGACATCATGCTTGGAAGAGTGGAGTTACACTGCAGGAGAGGAAGACCCAGAATGAGATGGATTGACTCAGTGACTGAAGAAATGGGATTAGGTCCGTCAGAGATGACGAGATTGGTTCAGGATAGGGCAGGGTTCAGAGCAAAAGTATACAGGGTCACAATGAATTGTAGGTAGATCAATGGCACCTCACAACAATAACAACAATCTGAGTTTGGCTTTTATGCTTTTCCAGATAGGCAATAATATTCTAAGGAGTGTTCTCTGATGGCCTAGTGGGTAAGGAGCTGCCCAGCCAACAAAAAAGACAAGTGGATTGAATCCCCCAGCTGCTCTGAGGGAGAATGATGGAACATCTCCTCCCATGTGCTTTAGAGCCTTTGAAAACCTGCTGGAGAGTCAGTGGTGGTCATTCCTGGCTCAGTTACAACAAGTGATTTGAGAGACGAGGAAAATAGAAGGTAAAATACAAACTTCAGTGACCAAAATTAAGTGGATTTGGATGAATTTTGAGAAAGTTTTCTATCACTAATAATCTCCCTAACACTCATGTATCACCAAATCTACGATGAAACAGAGTGGCAGAATCACTCCTCTGTACAGGTGGCAAGTATCTATCAATGCAATCAGCATTGAGTTCACTCATTTCTTCTCTCAAGTGTTTACTGAGGGGGCTAGAGATTTGGATTAATGTGGATTTGGAACACGATATCTAGCCCACTAGCCTTGATTCTTCATTCTTTCCCCTCTTGCTTCTTTAAATCTGGACGACATTCCTGATTGGAAAGCCTGAGGAATCGATTGGAAGGTTTCTTGTAGCCCGTTTCCCACAGAGCTGAAAGTACAATGCAATAAGTACCAGTTGTATGAGATGCATTCCTGTGGATGGTTGTTCTACACCTCAGCTTCCTTCTTGTTTATTCAGCCAAATGGGAAAATTCCATAATGGTAGACTTTGTATTTTAAACAATCAGTATAATGAGGGCAGCGAGAGAAGGAATACAACAAACCAAAATAACATTTGAGCACTGTTTACTTTCTGATCCTCAGAGACATTTCCCAAATTTTTCATTTTTCTGGTAATATGAACTTCTCAAAATAGAGCTTACCACAGATCATTAGAAGCCGTTAGTGTCATGCTTTAAACACCCTTTACTCGTAAGCCCTGTGACTGAGAAGAGTCACTTATACTTTAGCATAGATATAATTAAGCATGTTTCTGTTGAAAGGGGCATTCTCATTATGACTAAGGACCACTTTAGACTAAATTGAAATGGAGAGGAGGAGCGTAGATGAGGTATAGGTAGCAGCTATTTCCAGGGAGGCATAAAATGCCAAATGTGTAACAATTATATTTTACAACCTTGCATTCTAAAGACTTCATAGTATTTTATTACATAAGGAGTTTCAGGTTCAGTGGTGACTACCCTACAGAATATTCTAACACATGTGCATTGCTCTTATGTTTAAATTAAAAAATAAGATTGCAGAAATTTATAGAAACAAAGGAATTCAGTATTTTGAAAGACTGCTAATGCCAGAGGCTAAGGTATCAGCAGCATTTTAGTATAGGCAAGATATGGGGCTGCTTCTGAAATGCATCTGATTTTATACTCAGGGTAGAGCGCAGCCCTCGAACTTCACAATGTGTCGTGAAGCTCCTCCAGCCATGGCTGAAGTCACACCAGGAAGCTCTGCCTTTGTTTCAAACAGCATAAGAATCTTCTGGATCATAGGAAATTAAAGTATGTTGTAAGCTAACGCAGCTATATCAACGTAAGACATACCAACTTACATGATTGACTTTTACTACAGTGGAAAGAAAAAGGCTGTTTTGAAGTAGCTGTTATTGCCTCAATGAAAAAAAAAATCAATGGAAGTGAAATGAACAAGAGATTTTGTGTGAGTTGCAGTTAATACCACTGAAGAGCTATGGATATTAAAAGGTCAACAAATAAATTAGCCAGAGTGTTATGAAATGAATGATTTGGCTTATAATTTTATTGAGTGAAAATTGTCCGCTGCCTATTAGACCAGGTAATTTTTATCTGGTGCCTCAATTACTGTTCCATAAGCAATAATATACTTGTATGAGCTGTTGGTTCGATCGTGTGACCTCTGTGAAGCTGGCTAGGACAGCTGACTTTACGATGATGGATAACTAAGCTTGTTCTCCACGAGGTGCCAAGCCTTCCCTTCCTGCAAGGGGATCTCATAAAAGAAACATTATAGCTTGATTCATTTTACCAAAATGTTCGACTTTTCAAGTGTCAGCAGTTAAGTGTAAATTGTGAAACCAGGTATTCCTGAGAAGAGTTATGACAATGGCTTTCCCCTCTCTTTTTGGGTCTCCTGGCATTCGCCTCTAAATGGTGTCATGGTAATTGGTGAATGGGAGCCTGGGGTGCTTCCCGCCACAAATACAGTGAAAAATGGTGTTTGCACCCTTGTGACGCTGACCTGCTTGGAGGTACAGAGCTGAACTCGCTAACCTCTGGTCGGCTCTTCTTATTCCAACCCATTGTACTGCTTTCAGGCTGAGGCTCAGGGTTAGGTCCTGCTGAGTGGCCTTGGAAATCGACTTTCTGATCAGGATAAAAGTCTCAGCTTAAAGAGGAGGCTATGGACAGAGGTGTCTTTTTCAGGGGTAGATTGTAAAGTCAGCACATGAAACAACAACCAAAAAAAACCTACCCTGCCTAGAGTCAAAATTATCCTCAAAAATCTTTTAAATCACCTTTAAGTTGTCAAGGCCTGAACCCTTAGGAACACAAAAGCCAAAAATTAACTACTTGTGTTTCTTTTTTGCCTTTTGGCTATTGCTCTACTTTGCCTAGGGGAATCAAGGCAGAATAAATATCTATTTTAAAATAAAAAATACTACTAACTAAACAAAGACAGTTTTGCCATATGGGTGTGTGTATGTATGCATGTGCATCTGTTGTGTGTGTGTGTGTCTGCTGTTGTTAGATGCCACAGAGTCCAGTCACAGCAACCCTGTGTGACGGTAACATTGGCCAGACTTTTCTTTTCTCGGTTATAAGTCTCACATTATAATTCACATGAGGTCTTTCTCCTGTGAAGCTTATGGATAGTTCTGAACCATCAAGGTTTGATTTGCTGACAAGCTTTAACTGTACCACCAGTTTTCTTGTTTGTATATTAATGTATGTACATATATATTTGTTTTTTAATTTTTTATTGTTTTATTATTATTAATGAAAATTTACAGAGACGTTGGATTTCCATTTATTCATTGTTGCACTTTTCTCTGTGCCCACCCTCCCCCCACCCCAGTTCACTCTTCTCTTTGAAAAGTAAAAGAAAAATTCCTTCATTGTTATACAATCCCTCCCCCCAAGTCTACTCCACTAAGCAGCCTTCATTCTGGACTCCTGTCATGACAATAATACCTAATCACATATCCCTTTAAAACAGTTCTCTCCCTCATCTGTTTCAATGCAGTATACATTATTTATCCTGTCTTTCTCAGTCTCCCCCCAACTCCGATGTCAGTCCCGTTTTACAACAGTGGCACCATGCAGTATTTGTCCTTATGTTTTGAGACAGGTATACACAGTCAAATGTGAGTGCTATGTTCCCTGGCTGGAATTTTAAGAGTATCTAAAAAGGATAAAGCAGGAGAAAGACGGGCAGTCTCCTCCTGTGCGATCTATAGCCTCTGAAAACCTGCTGGAGGGCCAGCTATGCATCAGTTCCTTTTCAGCACAAGACAAGACGAAAATGAGAGAGAAAATAAAAATCTACAGAATCATACCTTTAAGGATATAGTAAAAGAAATCCTTTAAACAGAGACATATAGGTATAATACATTAAAACATATACTCAGGATATATTAAAATGAATCAGACACGTGATTTGCTTTTGTTCTTAAGCTGATGAGCATCATCATTCAGTATATGTACTGCCACAGGAGTAGTATTTCTGAATGATGAGTCCCCTGGTTTTACAGATGGTTCTGAGTAAAACTGCAATTAAAATCTACTGCCTGGAGACTGCCGGGACAGGGTACTTATTACTCCAGTACTCAATTGAAGTGTTACTCAGGGCTGAAAATAGGGACGGGCTGAAGACCTCCCAGCATCCTTGTCTCTAAGGAGTTCAGGCTGGAAGGAAAGGGTGGCTGGGTGACTGGAAAAGTAGAGATGGATCTCCCCCCTCTTGTTCCTCCCATTATCTCCTTGGACTCGTGAGGAATTATATCATATCCCTGTACATGGGTGTCATCTGAAGGAGGTTAAACTACACCTCTACAGGCTCAATCCAACAATATTGAAAAAATAAAACAAAGACCTTCAAAAGAGTTCCAGAACTCAGCTGGTGGTGTAGCTGTTATTATAATCCTATTACAGTGAGCCTGCAACTAAAGAGAAAAAAGAATTCTGTCCAAGATACTTGTGTGTGTGTGTGTGTGTGTGTGATTTTAAACCCTTGCTGCTCCTTTCTCCTCACTCAGCCATTTGTGAACTAACCTCAGTCTTTCATTACTACCCTCCTCCTTCCATACCAGGCTTGAGGCATATTGAAATTGGTTTGCAAAACTGCCTTTGTCCTTAAAGTTCTTTTTCCCCCCTTAATTTCTGGAGGTAGTGCTTAGGGTACTGGCTCAGGAGTTCAACACACATGGTCCGAACATGTACTCTATTATTTAGCAAGCCATGTGAATGCTTCTCTCTACTTAAATGAGATCATGCATGGAAAGTGTCAAGTAAGGTGCTTGATATCTAGTAAGCGTGTATCGCACAAGCAACTCATCTCATTTGTTTTTGAAGAAGAAGGTGTTCACGGCTGACTCTCCGGCATGTTTGCAGAGACTGTAAATCACACAGGAGGAGACTGCCTATCTTCCTACCAAGAGGGGCACCATCACCTTTCGGGCAGCAGTGAGACTCCCTGGACTATGTCACTAAAGCTCTCTTTTTCAAGCAATAGCTAATTAAAACATTGAAAAAATATTCACTTCTTATTTTCCAAACAGCTGGCCAAATATATGCGTGTTTACAACCAACATAGATTGTATGCCCCCCTGAGAGACAATCTTATTTCAAAAGTGTAAAAGATGCTAATGGGACTAAATTGACGCATGAACTTGAGCAGTGTACTTGGTCTGTTTGAGCCTCAGTTCCCTCATCTATAACATGGACATGATACAAGCAGAATAACTTATTGCAAAGTAAGACAAAGGCAAAAGTTAAAATCCAAACAAGTGAGAATTACAACTTTTGTGGGAAGTCATGGCTCTCTGAAATAAGCTAATCATCTTCTGAGCAGAAAACTGTTTACACGTACAAAGTTGTATCTGCATACTCAACACATACATACATGGTTCTGCCTACAATTTCAGAAGCTACTTAGATCTGATACACTTCTCTGATAAAAATAGGAGAGGATATCAGTTCCTAAGGAATCTCTGGATAATGGTTCAACACTTGACTACTAACCCAAAGGTTGACAGTTCAAACCTATGCGGTGACTCTACAGAGTAAAGACAATGGTGAACTACCCCCCTAAACTTTACAGCTCAGAAAACCCTAAGAAGGAATTCTACTCTGCCACATGAGGTTTCAACGAATTGCAAATAGACTCTGTAGCACATAACCTTTAAAATGAGCAAAACACCAAAACTGGAGGCTAAAATTTCCTTGTGAATTCTCTGGTAGCTACAGAGAAGAAAGGAGATGTGTGTATTTTGATAAAAGGATCCAAACAAAATGCTTCCTGGACAAGTGTATACCTTCTAAGTTGTTGTTGTTGTTATGTGCCGTCGAGTTGCCTGCGACTCATAGCAGCCCTATGCACAACAGCCCCAAATTCTGCCCTATCCTGTGCCAATTTCACCATCTCTGCCTACCCCATTACCCCAGTTGCTGAATCAATCCATCTCATCAAGGGTCTTCCTCTCCTGTGCTGTCCCTCCACCCTCCCAAGCATGATGTCTTTCTTCAAGGACTGGTCCCTCCTTGCAAAATGTCCAAAGTATGTGCCTCCTAAGAGTTGTATATATTTTGGATCTTGGTTTTGTTGCAGTGCTTTTGTTTGTGTAGGGTAGGTGTTTTTTTTTTAAACTGGCTATAATGTTAATAGCCTTACTTTGCATTGAAAAGAAATGAGAGAAGAAGAGGAGGAGGAGGAGGAGGAGAGGGGGAGAGAAAGGGGAGTGGGGGAGAGAGGTGAGAAAAGAGAAGGGAGAAAGAGAAGAGGAGAGACTGGTATTACAGAAGGAAAGAGAAGATGCTGGATTTTTCTCTACCTTTTTTGAAACTCCTAGCCAACCCTCTCTGCTAACAGGCAGTGTAACTGTGTAAAGATTTCTTATTTATATTTCCACTGATGCGACTGTAAGTTTTGAATTACTGAAAGTCTTTGCACAAAAACTAAAACAAGAAAGGCATAATTAGAATACATTGTATGCAGCCAACTCCAGTTTTATTTTGCCCCCGCTCTGTATTTATGACAAATCACTAAACATGAACACTCTGTAGGGAGGGTGATTTGGGGTCTCATCCCTCCATTGAGCAAAAATAGCGCCTGAGACTAGAGCCTGAATTTCAATTTTGCGAGTGTACAGTTGAGCTGAATAATACTTGGCACAATGCAGTGCACAACTGAGCCACTAAATGGCTGATTTACTAAATTATTATTAGATGAGCCCTTGCTGTTCCAAATGAAAGTGCAGTCACTGTCTTCCTTCATGGTGTGTTCAAATTGTTCTGTGTTTAAATATTCAGCATGAGGCTAATGTGAACTGATGAACTGAGACTATAAACATTCACTTTCAATACAGACAGAGCGACAGAGATGCAACATATCATGCAGCCTATGGAGGTGAAAATGATTTATATTTAAGGATGTTGCTGCCTACTTCCATTACTTTAAGGTACTCTTAATTAGTATGGTGTTTGAAATGACTAATTCCCATGTACAGGAAAGCAGCTTCATGGAGACAAAGATTTTAGCATGCCAATGAAGGGGAAACTACCGTCAGGGTTTGCTGCCTCTAGTCGCTGCCTTGAGTTTTTCATGGCAGACCGCACAGCGCCATCATGGTAATATGTCTGCCAGACCAACTATGGTTTCTGACATTCAGTCATCTTTTGTTAGACACACTCAAAAGGTCTACAGTACAACTACAACAATCCATCCTACAATCCCTCCAACAGCCTGTCCTTCCCTACTATAATCTTGCCCCTTACAATTATTCCCTTTACAATCCAGTCTCCTTCAATCCATTCTCCGTGTGGCTCGTCTTTACAGTCCCTTCTCATAATGCATTTTCCTTATGATCTATCTTGCCTATAATCTTCCCCCTCATAGTCTATTCATCTATAATGTATCCCCACTATAATCCCTGAACTCCACTCCTACGACCCACCCTGATTACAATACAATCTTCCCCCCTACAATCTAGTCCTTTTTCAATCTCCCCTCCCTATAATCCAAACCCTCTAGAATCCAATCCTCCTACAGTCTGTATCTACATTGCATCCCATAAGCACCTCATTCTAATCTCAACAGCTTCCTCGCTGACACCTGCTGGAATGAACAACCTTTTGCTCCTTGGACAAATATAACCCCTCCTTCCTCTCCCCCTTTGAGGGCAGTTATAGCCAAGCACTTAAAATACTGTGATCACTTACAGTAGATTAGAATTTTTTATTGGTGCCATGTTGCCATAACAACACGAAGACAGCAGATGACTTAAGCTAAGCTTGCAAAGCAAAAGGCTGCTCATCTGGCAGTTAAAATGAATACAGTTCATTTCACAAGTTTCCCATATGGACTCTTAGTGTATGGTAATGAGGAGACCATATGGTGAGAGAAAATGCACTGAGAACAATTGGGTTCCACTGGCTGAGTGGGAAGTTGGGAGAGAAAACCCAGGCGGGAGATTCTGGTGTGCTCTCTGGGTTCAAGGTTTGGTTGAGGTTTGTTTGGGATGGTTGTTTTCCATAGGGGGTTCACATTTCTTAATCCATTCAACTGTGCGAAATGACAAACATCTTGCAAATTTTGCAATATCATTCATCACCAACTGTCAGCAGTGTTTGCAAATCTGACTTGCAAGATCTTTTAAATGTGTTGTTCTTAAAAGGCAATAGTACTAAGTTTTTAGACAAAGTGCAGGAAAATTTAAGCACTTCTGACAAGCAGAAACATTAACAGTAATCATTTTAAAAACACTTGTATCTTTTGCCTGCATGTTTAGCTGTAAATAATGCTGGAATGTATAAAAGCTTTAAAGTAAAAATGTAATAAATACTTTTTATTATGTTTCATAAAAGATGAAAAATGCACTAAGCTGCATATATGCCATATCTATATGCACAAATGTATAGAGACTAGAGACGGATGGGAGCCGTTCTCCTCAATACTAACCAGATTGAGAACCTGGGAGGACAGCTTGAGACAGACTCTGAAGTCAATTCTGTACTATACATGCTTCATAAAAGATGAATATAAATGCATTAGTTAGACACGGTGAGCTAAATTAGAAGGTCAGGCAGGGCTGGGAGGGCTGAAAAATCACACAACCAATGAGTGTAATTACTCTTTTTTAAGTCTATTAAGTGGTGTTGTTCTATCAAGGCTCAGGGGTATAGGACATGAAGAACAAGATAAAGTAATGTGTATTTATTACTCCCACTGGATCAATTTACTAGATATTTTCAGCTCCATAAAGCAAAATACACAAATGCAGCCTTTGTTACTTTTCTCAAACTGCTTTATTTTCTCTAAAAGAGGGACTGGCTTTTGGAGAAAAACATTTGCCCTTTGGAGGGCCCCAGGCCAACCTCTGTCAGTGGGGAGTTTAGAAGAAGCTGGTGAGAATTTAAATAGGATGGTGGCCAGGTGCGAGTGAAGGAGAGAGAAGCTAAATTCCTCAAGGCAGGATCAGAAGTGTGTGGATTTTCAGATCTAAAGACATGAGAACTCAATGTAATGGAAGGTCAGAGGACCTGGCCTGAATCTTGGTTTTCTCATTCACTAGTTTTGAAGTTCTGGCTAGTCACTAGACCTCTCTCAACTCTGACCCCTCATTTGTGAAGTGATAAGTGCTTAACATGCAGGGATTATGAATGTTAATTGCAAGAATGCATGTTTGCATAAGTTATCTCATCTTCTTCTGACAACAATGTGATGGGTAACTATTTTACAAAGAAGAAAATGAGGCTTTCCCAGGTTTACTCACATGCACCAACAGTGTGTGCCCTTCTACAAACCTAACGGTTGGTGGTTCAAACCCACCCAGTAGTATCATAGGAAAAAGGCCTAGTGATTTGTTTCTGTAAAGATTACAGCCAAGAGATTCTACAAAGCAATTCTGCTCTATACAACATGGAGTCATCATGAGTTGAAACTCATTTGGGTAGATCGAGTAGCTAAGTTGGTTTTTGAAACCCACAATTGTCTGATCCAAGAGCCCACTCTGTTGGTTTCTGTGATCTTCAAGAACTTTGGTAAAAAGTGGAAACAACCCAAGTGTCCATAAACAGATGAACAGATAAACAAACACTGCATATAAAGATGATCTCCTGTTATGGGGGCTAACACAGATACACCTTCAAGACATTATGTTGAGTGAAATAAATCAGTCACAATATGATAAAATATCTGGCATAGGTATAGAGAACAAAGCTTACCAGTAGTGACTAGGGGCTGAGAAGAAGGGGAAATGGAGAATTGTTACTTAACAGGTACCAAGTTATAAGACTCTTGTCTGAGATGGTATTACCAAATGTTTGTTCCCAGTCTGTAGGTCTTCTTTTCACCATGTTGTGAAGTGTTTTTTATGTGCACAGAGATTTAATCTTTAGAAGGTCCCATGCATCAATTTTATCCTTTTTAGGTTGTGCATTTCTGGTTGTATTTGGCAGACTCTTTATATCTTGGACTAGCGCATCTAAGCTTGATCCCAGTTTGTCTCTTAAGAATGTTATGGTTTTGAGCTTTACTCCCAGGTCTCTGATCTTGAATTGATTTTTGTATATGGTATGAGATGTGGATCCTGTTTCAGCTCTCTGCAGGTGGAAGTCCAGTTTTGCCAGCATCATTTGTTGAAAAGGTTATCATTTCCCCATTAGCTTTGATTTCCTTGTCGAATATCAGTTGACCATAGATAGCTGGGTCTATTTCTGGGTTCTCAGTTCTGTTCCACTGGTCAATGTGCCTCTCATTGTATGAGTATCATGCTGTTTTTGGTTACCACTGCTGTGTAGGTTTTGAGGTCAGGGAGTGCTATACCTCCAACCAGAGGGATGTAGATGTACAGATTATACAATTTGAGGGGTGGGGGAAACGGAAAGAATTTGTTCAACTTTATACTAGAATTTTGTAAATAAACTAGTGAAAAAAAGTCCGCTTGGGGAGGGGGAAGGGAAGGAGAGGGGGTAACATGCACAACAATAAATGAATGAAAATCTAACTTTTTCTGTAAACTTTTGTTAAAATGACAAATAAAATAAAAATTTTATTTAAAAAAATTGGTACCAAGTGTCTGTTTAGGGTAATGAAAATCATTTGGGAATGGGTGGTAGTGATAGCTGCACATGGTGAATATAATTAATGTTACTGAATTTTATGCTTTAACATGGCCAAAACATCAAATGTTTTGTTCCATAAATATTAATAATTTTTTAAAAACAGAAAACAGATATTTTCACCTCCAAGCACCTAGCAGACATGATGTAAATGTCATCTCATCTCCTTGGATTCACAACTAAATCGAGGTGGGCTTCACTGCCCACTGAGCTATGGTGACCGATTACTTGTGAGATGACAAAGTGAAAGGGGATGGAGACACCCTGGCCTTCAGAACAGAGAGGCTCCTTGCCAAAATGTTGGTGGGTTGCATCATGCCAGCCAGCAATCTAAGTTTCTGACGGGACAGGCCCCCAAATATGTTACAAGAGAAGTCAACCTTCACCTGAAGGAGTCTCCTCCCTCCCTCCTTTCAGGATCCTGATGGGGAGGCAAGCCTGTATAAAACAGAACAGAATGCTGTGATTTTAAACCCTGGCCTTCCCTTCTCTATGCGCATATGGAAAATGGAATCCACCAACAAATCTGGGCTCACATAATTGTGTTCTCATTTGGTAAATGGGCATGATGTCTGTGTTCCCTGTGTGTCACAGGAGGGCATTCAGTAAAACAAAGCTTGGGCAAGCTCTTTGAAAAGGCACAAGTCAATATACAAAGGCATATTATTATGGAAAGCTGTCTTCTTGGTCGTTGGAGTAGTTCCATTGACAGAATATGTGGGTGGCTGTATGAATCTAGTTTTGTCTATTCACAAGCACATGGGTTTAATAAAGTGAAGTTTGTTTTTTAAGGTGTGTGGTCCATGGCTCGCTGAAACACTCCTGTTTGACAAACACTGACCAAGATTCTAAGAAAGGCGGGGCCCCTTTTTATCCGCCTAACAATGGACAGCAGGGGCATAAATCTCTTAAGTCCACAGGAATACCTCGTACTGGCTCCATCCGCTACTTCCTGACCTTGCCCTTGAACTCTTGCTCCACCTTAGTGTTCAATGCCAAGAAGACAGCCATTCTGAGCTGAGTCACACCAGAGCTTCCTGGTGGAGGCTCCCTGCAAAGTCCTTGCATGGTCAAGCGGCCTGATGCTGGCTGGGGAGTGCATCCTTAGCACACAAAACCATTGTGTCCTTGATTACTCTTCCCAAACCCAGGAAAGGGACTGGGAATTTCACCATCAGGCCACCAGGGACAAAGTGGCACGTGTCTTTGTTATTTGTCCAACATTTCTGAGCATGTCATGCAACCTTAAAAACATTTGAAAAAGTGAATACACACCACTGAACCTTCCGTTCCCTCCTTCTGTGCTTCTTTTATATAAGCCCTGCCCGGATTCTTTAGATCTCAGTTACCACATCAGATTGTTTTCTGTTTTTCAATAAATACTTAAAAATGGTACTTATGAACTAAATACCATGCCAAGGATACACAGGACATTACCTAACTCTATCCTTACATGATCCCTAAGAGTTAGACACAATGACTGCCTCCATTGTACAGATGGAGAAACTGAAGCACAGAAGATAAACCCCACATTCCACTACATACCATGCTTAAGATTTTCTCCTGTGCAGGGACCAGATAGAGGAGCTGTCAGAAGCAAGGGCCTCTCTGTCACTCAATTGGTAAATTATCATAGCTACATTTTGTGGAATACTAAATAATGGATAAACCTGACAAGGTAGGAATGAGGGCATGAGGAGAATTTGGAGGCACTGCGAGGTAAAATACCAAAAGAAACCTTTGGCTCAGGTTGCATGGCCAGAAAGTAAGTAGCAGGCCTCTGAGTCCTACCCTGTCCAGTCTGAAGCTCCAGCCTGTGCCCTCACTCCCTCCAGCCGACTCTAGAGGCACAGAGTAAAGGGAAAGTGGCACAACAATAGGAAGAATCTGGTATGAAATTCATGCCTTCGGCTCTACCACAAAGAGAGCTAAGATACTCATCAATGCGTAAACGCAAAAATCACTTATGTTACTATGTGAGTGCTCGGTTCTTAGTAACTAACTCACCAGTTGCCAACATGTTGACTCTGATTTGTGACAACACCGTGTGTGTCAGAGTACAACTGTGCTTGACAGATTTTTCCCAGTGACTGAGTAGATTGCCAGGCCTTTACTGAGTTGCATCTAGGTGGATTCATGTGTCCAACCTTAAAGTCAATCGCCAATGTCAATATTAACAATTGGTATCACCCAAGGACTTCAGTTTCTTTTGAAATTTATTGCCATTGAGTCAGTTCTGACTCCTACAGACTTTACAGTACAAAGAGCCATTGTCCCATCGAGTTCCACAGAACTCCATCTTTGCAGGGGCATACTGCAATAGCTTTCTCTAGTGGAAGAGGTAGTAAGTTCAGCCAACTTTTCAATTCACTTTAACCACTGCATCAACACTTCTTAGACTTTTACTGGACAGAAAAAAAAGGTAAATTCTTCTCTAGCATGGCTATGTTATAAAAGGAAACTGCCATTCATCACAGAATTCTTTAATTGCTCACCAAGAATAGGTCAGAGTGGAAGGAAAAGAACAATGGCCTGTAAGATGGAATCCCGTTCAAAGACAACACTGTGTACCTCTAAAATGTTTTCAACAAGTTTTACCAAAGTGAACTGTGCTCAGTTCCTGAGGTCAATGGAGAAGACATATGCCCTTGTTGGTCACAGCTCTTCCTCAACTTACACAAGTACCACTCCATACCCCAGCTTCTTCCAGGACTAGGACAGTGCCTCTCCTGCCTGCAAGTTTAAGAGGCATACAGGAGGGATTTGAGAACACACTGATCCTCCAGGGAAGTCCACTGAGCTAGAAAGAACACCAACTCCATTTTATAAGTGTTTTGTAAGGATAAAGACCTGCAAATGATATGTCTCTAGCTGTAATGTGGGCAGGGAAAGGTCTTATTAACATTTTCCCTGTGCAGTAAACAGAATTTCACATTGCTACTAGGGAATGACATTTTTTTTCTCTTAATTTGTCTCAGGGTCTTCAATCAACTCTGCACCTTGAACTTCCTTACCATTCAATGGTGCTCTCTGCTGAGCTCCAGTTGGACTTTCATTAAGAGTGTCTATTGGTTTATAATGTGATTGGTTATGTGTGATATTCTCTCCTCCATAGGACCGAAGCTTCAGTTATGGAGAGGAAAATATTCTTAACTCTCAAAAGACTTGTTATGAAAATCTGCTGTCAAGCACGTCTCCAACAGTTAGACCTCTCTAACTGATGAGCAAGGATGTCAGTTAAAAGACTAAGGTACACCTGATCCAAGCCACAGTATTTTTAATTGCTTCCTATGTATCTAAAAGTTACACAGTGAATAAGGATGATAGAAGAATATGTGATCGCTTTTAATGTTGTATAGGAGAAGTGTACTGAATATTCCATGAACTGTCAAAAAGAACACTCAAGTCTGTCTTGGAGGAAATACAAATATGGTACTCGTTAGAGAAAAATATGGTGAAACTTTGTCTCAAACTCTTTGGGCATGCAGTCGTGAGGGGTCAGTCCTTAGAAAAAGATATCGTGCTGGGAAAGGTGGAGGGTCAGAGAAATAAAGAGAAACCCTCACCACGACGGCTTGACACAGTGACTGTGACAATGGACTTGAGCATGTTGGAGACCATATGGACTCCACAGGATAGGGCAAGATTTTGATCTGTTATTCATAGGATTGCTGTAAGTTGTAGCTGACATATAACTACAGAAAAGAAGTCAATTAACAGTACGTTTCTTTTTGCATTGGCAAGTAATGGCATAGTGCTGTATGTAACGTATGTGTGTATATGGACATCTTGAATTTTGGGTTTTTTTTTTCACATATTTTATCTTATTTCCCAACCTAAATTAATTATTCCTGAAGGAACAAGGCTCTGTCTTATTTTCCTAGTTCTGAGATTACAAACATATTTATAGCAGTGTTTTTTAGTGTTTTCTAACTTTCTCATATCACCAGGTTAGGAACAGAACTTCACGTAGTCAGAAATGTGATGTTCTTATGTATTCCTATGCATCGACAACTTGTAGTAATCAATAACCCAGACTCTGGAGCCATTATATACTTCAGTTACTTTAATCTCTCTCAGCTTCCCCCCCCCTCTAAAATGGTGGTAGTAAGATTTCCAAACTTAGAGGGTTATCGAGAGGATGAAATTAATGACATATTTAAAAATATGTACATTATTGTCTAACCTACATTTGCTCCTTGTCATTGCTTTCCTTCAAGTGTCAAATGACACAAATAAATCGTTTATCCATTAGTTATTGTTGTTACTGTAGAGTCAGAACCAATCTATAGCTAACCTTCCAATGGGTTTTCAGAGGCAATCACATAGGAGGAGACTGCCCATCCACTCCCACAGAGCAGCAGGTGGCCTCGAACCACACGCCTTTGGGATTGCAACACAGATTCTTGCCACTAGGCCACTACAGCTCTCTATTAGCTATTAGAGGCTATAAAATCACCGA
Source organism: Elephantulus edwardii (assembly GCF_000299155.1). NCBI lineage: Eukaryota > Metazoa > Chordata > Mammalia > Macroscelidea > Macroscelididae > Elephantulus > Elephantulus edwardii. The sequence goes on from NW_006399947.1 coordinate 170,370, forward strand.
AGCCCACGATTCCAGAAACAATAACAGAAATATGAAATATTCTGACCTTTGGCAAACGCTCAGGGTCACCAGGGTGCCGGGGAATGACCTTCTGTAACCTCTGGAAACCATAATCAATGGTGGGTTCGTTGAGTGCTGCAATAAAGAAGTCACACAATCAGGACAACTTTAAGGAAACAATGTTTTACCATTTCAAGTAAAACAAAGAACATGATTTACTACATTGATGGTGCAGAAGCAACTGAGGACATTTAAAGTCCTCAGTTTTTAATTAGATCATAACATGCTCATACAAGAATTATTCTTTTATTGACCTTTTATCATCTATTCTTACCAGTCCTTGAAAAAAAGACATAATACTGGAACAGGTCAATGAAAGAAAGGAAGACCTTCAACAAGATGGACTGACAGAGCACCTGTAATAATGGTTGAGTATGACAAGAAATTATGATCAAAGAGCAAAATAGGGCAAGGTTCAGATCTGTTGCTCACCAGGTCACTATGAGTCCTAGTTGGCTCAGTGACACTTAACACCAACTGTTGTCATTTTCCAAGGTAGGGAGTGACTTGCCCCAGAGAACAGCAGTAACAAGTCTTGGACCCAGCACTTTAGGCCAAATCTTACATTCATTGCCTTATGACACAGTAAGATAATACTGGATAAAAGATTTTAGGATTCACTTAAATCTTAAGTTCAAGTTAGTATGCTCAAGGGCATGCCCAGGATATCTACATAGTCATCATAAACAATAGGAGAAGTAAAAGTAATTATTTATTTGCAAATCTTTAGTGGGACTCCCCTGAAATAGTATTGTGGTTTGAAACCTATGAAAATATGAGGAAGAGAGGGGCTGACTACTCAATGAGTTCTGGAACCATGGGTTTATGAATACTCATTAATCTATAGTGAACAATTTTTAAACATCTAACAGATATATCTTGGAAAAGGTGCAACCAGAGTGCTCCTTGCAGGCAGTGATGGTGACACTGCTTCTTTCTTACTTTTGCTAAGAGAAGCTATTCCTTGGAAAGGGTAATGTTTGGTAAACTGGAGAATTAACAAAAGAGAGGACGACCCCCAATTAGGTAGATTGATATGATACTTGCAGTAATGGGCTCAAGTATATCAGACATGATGAGGATGGCACAGGATAGGACAGGCAGGATTCAGGGCTGTTTGTTCACAGGGTCGCTATGAGTAATACTCCACTCCAGGGTTCCTAACAACATGTTTACCTTGCTCACTAGGTAATCTGCTCCTCATGGGAGGTGAGAACAGGCTGGAGTGGTCTCCTTCTACAGAAACCCTACCTGTCCATGATGGTCTGCAAAGACCTAGATACTGAAAACATCTTTTTTTCTTTTTTTATCTTTGATGATTTTATTTATTTTTTTTATTAAATTTTATTCGTTTTAATGTACATTTACAGAGATTTTTGGTTTTTCATTCATTCACTGTTGCACTGTTTTCTCCACCCTCATCCCCAGTTCATTCTTCATCCCCCCCCCCCGCCAATGTCTGTTTTAATTGTCCAATTGCCACAGTGCTTGTCAAAGCCAGTTCTGATTAATCTCCTTTGTCAGTGTGTCCCTTGCCAAGATGCTAAATGAAACTAAAATGATTAATTCATCAGCATCACTATTATTTCAAGGAAAAGACCAACCTCTGTAGAGCATTAATTTAGAACAGCTTAGTTTCCAAAAGTGTTTCTCAAAGATACTAAAAGAAGAGGAAATCAGCAATATTTGGAAACAATAACGCTCTTTGCTGTGTCCGTATAGACTACATCCTCTTCAAGAACCCTTAAGCTAGACAGAGTAGAGGAGACTGTGGTCTATTATTTTTAAAATTCCTCCCTTGGACATGAGATATCTCACCTGAGCAATGAAGATCTGTCCTCTGCTCTTATCTCCCACATCCTCTAAGTAACGGGTAAGTGTAGGGCTTTGTTGGGTTTGTTTTTTGGGTTCCCCCCCCCTTTTTTTAGTATAGCCAGGAACCAACCACATATTTTCTCCCATACTGAATAAAAATACCGCCTTTGTAATTCTGACATTTATCTATACATTAGAAAACAAGTTGCCACATGCTTTACTTAAAATGCATTTCCATTAACCTAAATTTTAAAAGTAAGATTCATACTACTACTAACTTTAAAAAACTGTATTAAATTCAAATAGGTCCCAAGGCTAATGGAAGCAATTTGTATACCAACCCAAACTGACTGGCCCACTTTTCAAAATACAGGTATGATAATCTTGTGGTTTTAAAAGGACATTTAAATTGAAAGACTGTGAATTTAGTACATAATTATACCAATAGAACCCTTTAACTTGTCAACTTGTAAATCTAAAAGGCTATCAATCATTTCTAAAGAGGAAATAAACCTTAAAATTCCTTGATTGACAGTGCTTACTTTTTATGTAAGGAAGGAAAAAAAGGGGGGAAGGAAAAGGGGGAGGAAGAGGCTGCATAAAGTGGCCAGAAATCCATTTACAAAAGTACATTGTTTTACATAATTACATCTCCAAAAGACATAGAGTAAGTACTTTTTCCTCACTTGTATATTTTTAAGTTGCAGTGAACTTCAAGTAACTTTATATTTAAAAGATTTTTCCCTAAATGCAGCAATTCTTATTGAAGTTGTTAATAGAGTAGCATTTTCATTTAAGATAATGTAATCATTTTTGCAAATAGGAGATTTAGCCATCACCCCTCCTCCCAAAACAGTAAACTTTCAACCTGTCTCTTGTGGAAATTAGCTAAAATTATACCCAGGTGTACAAAATCTCTCTATCTATACTAGTATTTGAGTTAAGGCACAATATTTATTATTTCTCCCACTTTATGAATTACTTTCTAAACCCATGAGAAGATTTTTTTTTCAAATTAGACTTGCAGCACAAAAAAAATCCCTAGAATTCTTTATGCAGAGATGCTGTTACCCAAAAAATCCACACTATTTAATCAAGATAAGCCTGAGAGTGACAAGAATAAGCACAGGCCTGATTTATCATGTTCTCCCCAACTCATAATGCTAATTTCTAGGAAAACATGTAACCATAAATAATAGCTTCAGAAAATTAAGTACATCATTTTAATATCTGAATATATAATTCAACATTCTGAAAATTCTAATTCTTGGCTTTATCTTTAAGTTGATGTCTCCAAGAAAATTTGGACTGTTGATCCATCATTTGCCAAATAAATTCCCATAGTATCAAGAAGTCTGTGGTTGTTAACTGACCGCTGAATTGGTGGGAAGGTTGTACTTCTCTGCCAGTATGGCCAGCTGATAGCAGAATAACTGACACAAAGTCAGCAGTTTAAAAAACCTCATTCAAATATCATATGGAACTCATAGGCAGGAAGAACAAGCCTTCACTGAGAAGTCTTTCCACCACTACAAAAAGTAATTGAATTAGACACACTAAACTCATTATTAAAAGAAAATAAGCATCAACTCTAGGAACGTATACTATGTGAGAGAGGAAATATTTCAAATAGTAAGACAAGGCTTTTACTTTCCCATGCCTTTATGATTTGTTCTTTGCTCATGCTTTTAACATGTTAACACACCCTCAATTTAGGTTCCAAACTTTACAGTGGAATTGTCCACGGAGATACAAAATACAACACTAAAAAGATGCAAGATAAACTTCATTTTCTTAAAGAGTCAGATTATTTTTCTGATTGCATTGATGAAAAAGAAAATAAGGTAGTATCTAAGTGTGAAGAGTCATCTTTTGAAGACTATGAATTAAAATTAAAAGAACAAAATCTAAAGCCCTTGAAAACAGTTTAAGTGGGAGTGAGATTTAAATTAATGCACAGTCTTGAAATACAACATTATGTAGTCCTCCAAGGCAACATCAGAAAGGGGGGGAAATGCCAATATATTTTGCAAATTCTGAAAACATATGTATTACACTTTTGTTTTTCTTAAAAAAAAATTTCTCACCCCTGACCAATAAACAATAGCCTGAGAAATAGAGAAAAGAATTGAAGTTGTAAAGGATTTGACTTTATTTGGATTAATGCCCAACAGCATCTTGGAAACAGCAATCAAGAAATCAAAGGGCATACTGCATTTGGGCAACTATAACGCAAAATACCTCTTTAAATTGTTAAAAAAGCAAAGATGTTACTTTGAGGACTAAGGTGTACCCAGGCCACAGCATAGTATTTTCAATTGACTCATACACACGTGAAGGATAGATAATGAATAAGACATAAAAAATAACCTGATGTATTTGAATTATGGTGTTGGCTAAGAATCTATCAGGGACTGCCAGGAGAACAAACAAATCTGTCTTGGGAGAAGTGCAGCCAGAATGCTCAGAAGCGCAATGGTAAGGTTTCGTCTCACTTGCTTTGGGCATATTAACAGGAAGGGCCAGTGTGTGGGGAAGGACACTTGGTAAATAGAGGGTCACCAATAAAAAAAAAAAAAGAAGAAGACCTTCAAAAAAGATGTATTGACCGCAACAATGATCTCAAACATAACAACAACTGTGAGGGTGGCAGGGAACTCGCCACATTTTATTCTGCCCCTGCAAGTTAGAACTGACCCCACGGCACCACACAATAGTACACACACTAGATGGCTACATTTTCTTTTGTAATGTACAAACATAGAATAAGGAAAATGTACGTGTGGAGAAATAGCCTAATTCCAAGTAGTGGTCCTAAAGTGTTTTTCTTCCTCCTTTTTTTTTTAATTTTTGTTGTACATTCCCCAAAGTCTCCACAATGAACATATATTACTTTTATAATCAGAGAAAAAGGTTAAGAGCAAGAGATTGTTGCTGAGATGGAATTTGACCTGCTTGTATAAAGTAATGACATAAGAAACTATGCCTTAAAAGGGGTCTGTATACCCTTTAATAACCTTGCATAGGTTATTAGAGACCATAAGAAAAATAAGTAGTATACTTTCGGCCAGTTGTATAAATATATGACTATTCATAAACTCTCTGAAAATCAACAGAAAGGGTAACAGGGAGGAACCATAAAGAATGGTATATTTATTTCGTCAGTGGGGGTGGTTGTACCTTAGGGACATACATCTACTCTGCAAGAATGTAATATAAAGTTAATCCTTACAACAAAGTGACTTCATTGTACTCAAGGACTGAGGGGCACCAGCAGAAACAGGACTAATCAGATATTTTCCCCCCTGAAACTTGCGACAATCCTGGGAATCTGGTAGAGAACAACAACAACAAAAATACCCAATAATAATTTGGGTATAAGTAACCACAAATCAGAAATATATAATTAGGCTTTATTTGCATGAAAACAGTCCAGAATAAGAGGTGCATAGCAAAGTGGAATGGGGAGGGGAGGAAACTGTGCAACAATGAATGAATGGAAATCCAAGTTTTCTGTAACCTTTCATTAAAATCACAATAAAAAGTTATAAAAAATGTATTCCTGTTTGGGGTTGCAAAAGAGGGAAGAGATTCAACCAACATGAAGCTGTAAATGATAAAAGGAAGGGGAAGAAGAAGCAGTTCCTATAGCACTCTCGCTAAACTGCAAGTTCACATTCCTGGAAAAGGTTTGAGAGTCCAAAAGGAAATTAAGTGAGGGAAGCTCACAAGCTTAGATAAATGAATCATCCCACGAAAAAGAAGAAGGTGCATTTTTTTAAAATAAAAAAGAAAATAGACCAGTTTTTGCATTTTTTTAAAAAATTACTATCCCATTCGAAAGAAAGGCGACCCAACAGAGTGTGGAAATTATCAAACAATATCATTGATATCACACGCAAGCAAGATTCTGCTAAGATTATCCAAAAACGACTGGAACAGCACAACAGAGAACTGCCAGAATTGCAGGCTGGATTTAAAAGAGGCCGTCGCACTAGGGATATTATAATAAATGTTAGATGGATCTTGGCTGAAAGCAGAGACTACCAGAAGAATGTCTATCTGTGCTTCATTGACTATGCAAAGGTATTTGACTGCATGGATTACAACAAACTGTGGCTGACTCTAAGAAGAATCGGAATCTCAGAACACTTGATTGTGCTTGTGCAAAACCTATACTTGGACCAGAAGAAAGGAAGGAAACACTGTATGGTTCAAAATTCCGAAGGGTGTTTGTCAAGGATGTGTCCTGTCTCCATTCATTTTTAATCTATGTGCAGAACATATTATCTGAGAGGCTGGGGTCTATGAGGAGAAATGTGGCATCAGGATTGGAGGAAGACTCATCAACAATCCGTGTTATGAAGATGAAACAGCCCTGCTTGCTGAGACTGAAAAGGACCTGAAGTACTTGCTGCAGAAGGTCAAAGACCGCAGCCTTAAATGTGGATTGAAGCTCAACATCAAGAAAACAAAGATTCCCACCACTGGGCTGATTGGAAGCATCATGATAGATGATGAAGAGATCGAGATTGATAACAGCTTTAGTTTGCTTGGCTCCACAATCAACACTCTTGGTACCAGCAGCCAAGAAACCAAAAGACGAGTTGCACTGGGGAAGTCAGCTGTAAGAGACCTATCCAATGTACTGAAGAGCAACGATGTCAGTCTGGAGACTAAGGTGCACCTGATTCAGGCCATGATCTTTGCAATTACTTGCTGTGCATTGGAAAGCTGGACAATGACTAGGGATGATAGAAGGAGAATTAATGCCTTTGAGCTATGGTGTTGGAGAATAGTGTTGAATTTATCATGGACTGCTAGAAGAACAAACAAGTTCATCTTAGAGAGGGTGAGACCAGGCTGCTCCTTGGCGGCAAGGATTCTGAAGCTTTGTCCGACATACTTTGGACATGTTGTAAGGCAGGCCCAGTCACTGGAGAAGAGCATCATGCTTGGGAGGGTGAAAGGACAGCACAAGAGAGAAAGGCTGTCGAAGTGAATTGATTCAGTGACTGGAATAATGGGGGTAGGACTGTCAGAGACAGTAAGATTGGCACATATTAGAGCAGGTTTTAGGGCTGTTGTACATAGGGTGACTATGAGTTGCAGGTGACTCAATGGCACATACCAACAATTTAATAACCATTTCTTAACCCCTACCACTTATTTGCTCAGAGGGCACTTGTGGTAGTTAGTTGCTTTATGGCATAAACCGAATTTACTATTGCACCTTCCAATTGACTCTACCTCATAGCAACATCAGAAAAGCAAAACCCTGTCCAATCCTGTGCATAAACCCATTGTTCCAATCACTTTTTTTTAAAATTTAGGTTGTTTATTTTTCATTTCAATGAACATCTACAGAGATTTTGGGATTCCATTCATTCATTGTTGCACCCTTCTCCCCGCACAAACC
>NW_006399947.1:177863-187254 GCF_000299155.1 Elephantulus edwardii
TTTTCTCAGTCTTACCCCCACCCCAATGCCAGCCTCAAATCACTGTTTGAGGGTCTTCTCTTTTACTGTTGGCCTTTTCCAGGGGTTGGCCCTTCCTGAGAACATGCTCAAAGTATGTAAAATGAAGTTGCGCCATCCTCAGTTCCAAAGAGTTCTTTTAGCTACTCATGATATATTCAATACTCTGCACCAACACCACAATACAAAGGCAGCACTTCTTATTTGTTGTTGTTGTTGTTATGTGCCATCGAGTCGTTTCCGACTCATAGCGACCCTATGCACTACAGCTCTAAACCCTGCTCTATCCTGCGCCAACTGCACCGCCTCTGACACACCCATCCCAATTACCCCAGTCACCGAATCAATCCATCTCATAGAGGGTCTTCCCCTCCTTCTTATTTAGTCTTCTTTATTCATTGTCCAACTTTCACATGCATACCAACATGAAAATAGCAACATTTGGGTCACACACACCTTAGCCAGTACAGAAACATCATTGCTCTCCAGGACTTTAAACAAATCGCTGGCAGTTAAGTGTAAATTATTCCAGCTTGAGAAATGCTGGGCTGTCACTCTCGCGCGCGCTCTCGCACCCTCTCTCTCTCTCTCCCTCTCCCAATTTTTGCATGTTTCATTATAATACTTTGTATTTTTTTACTCACTCTTGGAAATATTCTGTTGAGAACTCTTATCTCATAATTTCTTCCTTTTACTTTAGATATTTTTGGATTCAATAGGAAGTTTGAGAATCTTTTCTGGCATAAATTTTAGTATATTCACTCTTACTTGCCTTTTTAATGATTTTTTTTGTGGTCTTGCTATATAACTTGTCAAGTCTCTGGTCATTAGTATTCAATGCATATTGTCTATTTTTTATACGGTCTCTAAATTCAGGTGGGATATTGAGTACAATATCAGAATTTGATTCCCTTGAAAATATTTTTATTTACTTCAGCATCAAATTGAACATGTATATGAACACATGGGGATTTTTCCACAATCTTTTCCTTGCTTTGTTCTGACTGATGAAATTGATCTTCTCTTCAACCTCTTCCCACAAACATAGTCATATGCCATTAGATGAGGTCCATGTGTACAGTAACGTTCATATTTACGTTTTCTTTTTCCTTATATTTATTAATGTACATTGTTTTTCTTTTCCCCCATCCCTCCTCCCTTCAACCCCATGATTTCCCCCTTCCCTAAAAAAAAAAAAATTAAAAATTAAAAAAAAAAGTTTTACAATGAGTAAGTCATTGGTAGTATCAAAGTCAGGAAACAAAAGATGAACTGCATTAGGGAAATCTGCTGTCAGAGGCCTCTCCAGAGTGCTGAAGAGCAATGCTGTAAGTCTAGAGACTAAGGTACACCTGATCCAGGCCATTGTCTTTGCATTTACTTATTATGTATCAGAGAACTGGGCAATGACCAAAGAGAACTGAAAAATTGATGCCTTTGAGTTGTAGTGCTAGAAAAGAGTATTGAATATACCATGGACTGCCAAATAAACTAACAGGCTTGTCCTGGGGAGGGTGAAATCAAGCTGCTCTTTGCTAGGAGGGACCCATATTTCAAGAAGGACATCATGCTTGTAAGGGTGGAGGGACAACACAGGAGAGGAAGTTCTTGGATAAGATGGATTGACACAATAACTAGAGTAGTGAGGGTAGCTGTGTCAGAGAAAATGAGATAGGCTCAGGATAGAGCAGGGTTCAGAGATACTGTGCATAGGATCACTATGAGTTATAGTCGACTCGATGGCACATAACAGCATCATTCAATCTCTAGCTTCATTTCTTTCATCAAAATCACATTTTTCCAACTGTCAATCCTTGGTTTCCAACTTCTACATTCTAATCATGAGTTGTTATTAATCTGCAGATAAATTAACCCTCAATTTCTTTATTCTTGGCTTTACTGATTATTGTGTAAATTTAAATAATAGTTGTATTAACAGATGTATGCTTATAGATATCATCCTGTAATTGATAGCTATGTATTTCAGGATAGATCTTGAAATGTTCTTTTTGATGATGAATGTAATTTCTTTTCAATTTATCCTTCATGGCACAGTAACTCTAACATTGTCTAATTCAAAGGGCCAATATCACTCCATTTCAGTTCACTAAGATTTAGGATATCAGTCTATATACATTCCATTTCACTTCTGACAACTTCTAGTCTTCCTGTTTTGATACTAAACCACATGAAGATCTTCAAGGGGCATTGGGCTCACAGATGTTGAAAAAGACAAAAAACTTTCCCCAACGCCTACAGGAAAAGAAAGTTTTCCCCTTGTGCTGCTACCTGGAATTCACACTCCTTGCCTCCTAGCCAATGAGAAAACAAAAGTATTACTGTCTATTGAAGGTATTCACTTGTGGTTATTTCTGTCACATCAATATGAGATAACTAGGAAATTATCCACTGACCCCCTCAAATGTAGAGGGAGACAGAGATTTACTAAATAAATGTACTAGAAAGGTGTGTACTCTACATTAGAGTGAATTCGGATATTTTCTGTAAGCACATGAAAAAACAAATCAAATGCAAAAAAAAACCCAAACAAACCACCAAACATATAAAACAAAAACAAAAACAAAACCACAACAACCCAGCAAACTTTCAGAATATATGGATTAGCTGAGATTCTCGATGTGTCCTTTCAAGCACAGCAATGGTATGACACTAAGAAATGAACACTGGTAGGAAGTTTGTGAGGGGATGGCATTTTATCTACATCCAAGTTATTATAGTAAAACCTGTGAGAGCTAGAATCTATATAAGGTGGAAACCTGTTGCATACTTTTCCACTAATAGAACCTGGGGAAGCTCTGGTGGCCTAGTGGTGAGAAGCTGTGCTGCTATCCTGAAGGCAAGCGGTTCAAAGTCACCAGCTGCTCCACAGGAGATGGATGAACAATCTCCTTTCAAACGATTGATTAACTGCCTCTGAAAATCTGCTAGAGGGTCAGCTACGGGTCAGTATTGACTCTATGGTACACAGCAACAATAACAGTAACAACAGTACATGACAGGAAAGTGACATTTATCAAAGGCAGAAAACTTGCAAGACCTCAAAAGCCAAAGCAATTTCATCAAGTTCTAGTTCTCACAGGTTTTTCTGTACTTTCCAGTGGCAAAAGTTATTTCAATTAAAAAAAAAAATTAAGTCCCTTTAACTCTCTTTGTGCTGGGAATGCTTATAAACCACTTCACCCAGAAACAACAATCAGAAGGTAGGAAGGGATGGGAAAGAAAGGATGAATGGAATGAGGAACACAGGGAGGAAGCAGGACAAACGCTGTTGAGATTTCGATGTCATTAAATATGTTTGAATTGTTAGTTAGAAAGTTAAGTTGCTCTGAAAACTTTGACTTAAATCACAATGAAAAATTTTAGTAAATAAATTACTTTCCATGTCCAACCCTCTTCCCTTTATAAGGAACCAGTGACTTTCAATGCCCACTTACTCCCTTTCTCAGCGGAGACAAGATGGCTCTAATTACACAAAGCTATTGGCTACAATATTCAGATGTTCAGGCAGCACGAAATGTAATATGCAATGAAAATTGAGACTAATAGGAGTAGATTTTATTCACGAATACGAACTGCAAGATTACACATCCGGTTCAAGATATCTAGTAATGAGCAGACTTGAACCAAAACGTTCATGTGGACTTTAGCCTTTTCATGATTTTAACCTTCTTTTATTATTATTTTTTTATAAAAATTTTTACAAATTGAGTAAATCCACTTCCCAAACTCGTCGAATTAAAAAAAAATTCTCTTTAGGGACATTTATTTGCAAATTAAAATCATGTAGTCAAGACAAATGCATTAATTCTCCCTTGACTAGAACAATTGATTCCCCCCCCCCCACACACACACCCTTTTCAGAGTTTCCTTTTAGAAAAGTCACTCCCCAACTCTCTTTAACTTCTTGAGCACTTATTCCTGGGAACAATGGAAATGAGAGGCTGGAGGGTTTGTGTTGCTGAGCATCAGGGGAGAGCGCTTTGGGTGTTACGCCCGCCCCCCCACCCGCCCAGTGCAGAGGTCCCCTGCTTTTACAGCTCAGCGAGGAGGCACCGCAGTGCTTTCACATATTGCTGGGGTTTTAATTTCCTTTTTTTAATGGCTGTGTGACATGATGTCATTTTGACTGGAAATGAAAAGAAATGCAGATATTAGGAAGGTAATATTTATATTCTATTGCCATTTAATGTCCAAACAAATATCTAGACTCTATGCCAAGTAATAAATAAAATCTCATAGCAGAAGCAATGATAAAACTAGCACCTGGGTCTCCAGGCTTCCCTGGTGACTACTCTATATTTGAACTAAAGGAGTAACTGCAGAGCATTTCCCTTCGAGGCAGATCCATTCTGGGCAGGAGAGTTATTACATATGTGTTAGGCAGAGCCTTTTTGTTCCATAATGGCCCCATTTTCCCCCCTCAGTCACTAAATTAACAACCAGAGGTAAACAGTAAAACAGCAAGTTATCTTCGCAAGCCTATCTTTAAGACTGAGTTTAAAACATATAAACCAAAAACTCATCCAGAAACCTAAACGAGAGTCAGAAATATGGCAAATGAAGAGAACAACTGCATTTCCTGCCATTGGGAAACTGGGGGTTTAGTGCACAAGAAGGTAGGTAGGTATTCTGGGTTCTGTCTTCTGTAGAAGGGATACAGCCCCTGCAAAACTGGAAACCGAAACACTCCTGCAAGTAGAGCCTCTGCCTCAGTGAGAAATGCTTTTACAGATTGGAGGCCTGCCTCCGTAGCCAGAGAGGCTCAGGGAAGCTTCTGGAGGAGGCTCAGTGAATGGCAGAAGCTGCCACCAAACCAGAAGGGAGTCAAGATGAAGCCAATACGGGCAACAAGCACCAATAAAGGAGCCAAAGGAAAATGTCCAAACTGGCTCCGAACAGGCCCTGACTTCTTATTTGTAGTCTTTGAGCCTCTTGATATGTGGCAACAACTTTGAGGTTAAAAAAAATCAAGCATAGCAAGAAGATAATCTTTCTTTACCAGAATCAGAATCAGAGGTTATAGTCTGCCTGGTGTGGGTTGCAGAGTGTTCCCTGTCTAGAGGGGACGAGGATCACTGACAGGAGAGCGAGCGTGCAAGGCAGAGACTGAGGAGAGAAAGATGGAGAAAGTGCACACAAAAGAGCTCACAGGGATGAAATGCTGGGGCTCACAGGGATGAAATGCTGGGGCTCTTAGAGAAAGAAAGTGAGTCGGAAAACGCTAAGGACTGCAACTTGGAATGCAGAGAACTGGTGCATGATCAGGAATTAGGAACTCTTCAATAACCACGAGCAGTCAAGAAGAACGAATTAAGACTGATGGGCTTTTGTTTTTCAAAATGGAAAGAGCTTGACTGGTTTTTTTCTCAAACTGAAAGTAATACATTCTTACTATATTTAAAAAAATACATAAATGAAACACAAATGGGGAGGTAACCCATATATAAGGACTGCTCATATTTTAGTACACATACTTTCTGGTATTTATTTACACTATTGTTTCATATAAGCATAGATGATACAGATCTTTATAGCCACATATTATTTTTAATGGTTGTAGAGTACTATATTATGTGGATAGACAGGTCATGATTTACACATCACAAATCCTTTATTAATGGGAATGTGGATTCCCCCCCCTCTCCAATTTTCAGATACTAGAACACATCTAAGGAATAAAATTCAGGATAAATTCTAAATGAAATCATATTCATATACTAAATTTCTGATACTGTCCTTCAGAGTGTTTGTGCCTATTTTTACTTTGGCAGGTTACTTTTTAATTAAAACATTTGCAAAAGAGAACTAATGTTTAACACTTTTTTGTGCCTTAAACTCATGTCTTGTAATTTATAACGACCCCTTGAAGATTTTTCAACAGATTAATGATCACAACGACTACTCACAAAGTGGCATTTTTAACAAGCCCCCATGTCATCGTAAGACTCTTTCTTTAGTAACATCAAGATGTTTTGTAGACATTATCACATTGATTCCCCCGTAAGCCTGAGACATCAATGACAAAGATTATAGCTCCAGATTCACAGGTGGGACAGGGAGGGACAAATCCACCTAGAAATGTAGCTACTGCCACCTAACAGAACTGTCCTTAAATCTGAAGTCCTTCCCCCCTTTTGTGCCATACTTTGCCTATCCTTCTAAAATGACTATTTTATTTTTACATTAATAGATCTCAATTTGTAGCATATATGCAAGTCCTGGCAACAACTCATATAAACTGCCCCTATTTCATAAAATATAGGTGATACAGGAATCTTGGTTTTCAGAGTCCCGGCTTCATACGGATGAACGAATCATCTAGACCATTTGACTCCCATATTTCTTCACTTAAAGGTCATAATATCAACAAACATACACCTTTTGGAGAGGCCATTGTGGGTTTTGTGTGTTTTTTGTTTTTTCTTTTAAGTTGCCCCATAAAATGATAGGTAGCTCTGCTTTCTGTCCTCCCCAGTTGTCTCAATAAGTCTCAAATTGTCCCTGAAAGATTAATTTATTTTTTAGGAAAAAACCAAGCTGCCAACTAAATAACAAAATGGGCATAAAATAGGAAAAGATTTTCACAAAGGAAGACATTAGGCTGGCCAACAGACAAGTGAAGAAATGCTCCAAATCACTGGCAACTAGAGAGAGATATGCAAATGAAAACAAAAATGAGATAGCATCTAACTCCAGTGGCAGCACCAAAGTTTAACAGGACAGTGAGCAATAAATGTTGGCAAGAATATAGACAGATGGAAATTCTCACTCACTGCTGGTGAGAATGATGAAACTCCCTCTGCAGCCACCCTGCAAGACAATTTGGTATTTCCTCAAAAAGCTGAACACAGAGATCATGACTCAACAATTCCACCATTAAGAATATTCCCCAAAGAAAATAGAACTGAGACACAAATGGAAATTTGTACACATATGTTCATAGCAGCACAATTCACAATAGCAAGAAAACTGGAACAGCCCAAATGTCCATCAATAAATGAATGGGTTGAGAAATTGCAGTACATTCATACAATGGAATACTATACAGCACTAAGGAGCAACAACTTTGTAAAATAGTATAGAACAAGGGAGACAGTTCAGAAAGCATTATGCTGAGTGAACTAATCCAGTCTAATAAAGACAAATACTATATAAGACTATTACAGTAAAATTGGACAAATAACTAGTAATATGTGTCTAGTAAGATAACTAGTAAGAAATGTCCAGAAGGGGAAAGGGAAAATAGGAAGGTAGATAGGGAGGAAAAGCGTGGAAATTACTAGGATAGCAGAGTTTAGTAGGCAGATGGGGAAGTGAAGGCATTGGAAAGATTCAATGGGGACGCAAAAAGATGGGGTAATAGTAGCCATAGATTAATAGCAATTAATTATATAAATGATAATGTATATAAATGTATGAAACACAATGTAAATGAAAAAATTTATAAAACACAATGTAAATAAACTATTGTATACAAACCGAATTTAAAAAAATTAAAATAACAAAATATACCACTGTCATCTGTTGTATTCTGATTCACAGGAGACCCGACAGGACAGAATTGGAGTGATGCATAGGCTTTGCAAGACTATAAATCTTTAGAGAAGGAATCTGCTACAGCTTTCTCCTGTGGAAAAGCTGGTAGGTTCAAACTGCACACCTTTAGGCAATAGCTGAGCCCTATACTACACCTCAAGGGCACTTTTTTTTTTTTAGGAAAATGGTACCCATATTGCATATTAAGATACATAAACCCAATTATTTCATGCCACCAGAGGTTGGCATTTTCTAGCAGGGTTTATGTGAGAAGTTACAGGCAGAAGTGGAACAGATTTATGAGGAAAGATTCCTTTGCTGCCCTGGAGGGTTACACTCTACCTAAAATAGGAAGTAGGTGAACTTATAATAATTAGGAAGGACTGTAATACTTCCAATTGTAATAAAGTTGATGAGAAAAGCTGGACATGTTATTGTGCATCTTATGCTCTGAACAGCCTGGCCTTATTTAGATTCCCAAATCTAACCTTAGTTTAAAACTACAATTGTAACACTCAAGTAAATAGAAGATTGAATATCTTCACAATTTTTTCCCCCTTCTCAATCTGTTTCATTTTGGATTTTTCCCTCATTTATGATTGGGCCTCAGAGCCGGCTCTGCTCATTTGAACAGAGAAGGATGGTGTTTGCTGTGTAATGGATGATGGCGTTTAAGTGTTGTGGGCCAGCACACTCTGTCTTTCGTTCCTAATGTTTAAGGATAAATCCATAATTCTCTCCCCCACTGGCATATCTTCTGATATAACAAGAGTAATATTGCTTCTATAATTGTTCTTCGGATTTCTTCCCAAAGAGTTTTGACAATAACTGTTATCAAGGGGGCAAAATCACCCAGGCTGTCTGATAAACACGTTTTCCTGCGTTCCCACCCTGGCGAGTGCTGTGACACCGTATTTTTATCATCCAGTGTGTGTTCAGAATGAGCTTAGAACAGCAATTGCCGGGAATAGGCAGGCGATAAACCGCATTGATTTAACACATCTTGTTTTCAATCATGCTTGGATTTTCTGAGCACGCATTTTTCCTGTACTCCGGCTTGTAGCTTTTATCTGACGAGCTGATCCCTTTTCACTAGAAAATGAAAAGGTCGCACAATAAGACACGGTTTACTGGAACTTGAACACGCACCAGGGAAAGTATTTTAGATAAATACTGTCAGACATACTGGAGCTGGATTTCAACAACACAATTGCTAAACAACAATACTTATTACTTGCCTAGAACAAACCTACCAGCAACTTATGGCTCTCAGCAGGAGACAGCACCAGGTCGGCTCCAAAGCCAAGAACCCCTCCTCCAATCCTCACGCCAGCCAAGCACAGAGTTTTGGGTTGAGGTCTGATTTGTGATTGCTAATATCACAGCTTTATGAGACAACTCGAAAAATTACTCCCACTGTTCACAGAATCATTTCCTCTACTCCAGTGGACAGGCTTCACTAGAGTTGGATAATAAAGTTACAGCAGTACTCGGCAAACAGTACTGAAGGGAACTATCCCAAGAAAAATAGAATAAAAATTACTCCAAAGCACCCATTAATTCTACTAATGAGACAGAGTGAAACTGATAACTGGGTGGTATTAGAAGAATAAGTGATTATTTTGTAACATTTTAAAGTGACCACAGCAAGCATCAATTTATGCTAATGAAGGATCCTCTAATAGCCTGGCAAATAAGAGTAGAAGTTTTTAACATCCTAAATTTCAATGTCAAGAAGACAAAGATTCTCACCACTGGACCAACTGGCAGCATCAGGATGGATGGTGAAGAGATTGAGATTGTTCACAGCTTTAGT
>NW_006399947.1:187829-320954 GCF_000299155.1 Elephantulus edwardii
ACTCGACAGCACATAACAACAACAACAAATTTCATACTATATGGCATCTTTGATAAAATAAATAAAGTGAATTTTCATCAGTACTGACTCAGATCACTGTTATTGTTGGTATTGCTAAGAATCAGTCTGCAACTTTCCTTCACCTGAACATTAGGGCCCAGAACTCCCTTCTTTTAGCCAACACCAAGCAATCCAATCAACTGCTTCCACTGAGTCAGCCCTGCCTCATGGTGACTCTGCAATACCACAGAGTAAAGTCACCCTGGAGTGTTCCCAAGGCTACAATCCTTATGGGAGCAGATCAGCACAACTTTTTCCTGTCAAGTGCATCATTTGCACAACCTTTTAATTAGCAGCTCCTTTTAGCCTTACTATCCACTCTGGTTACACTTTGATTTACTGTCTTCTTCAGGGGTCTCCAGCTATCTTGGTTCACAGAATCTTGGAGGTCTCAGCAAGTCTATTTATTAATTACCAACTTTCAAGAAATTTTATGGGGCAAACAGTTAAGTATTTGACTACTAAGCAAAAGGCTGGATGTCTGGATTTATAGAGAGGAACCTTGGAAGTAAGACTTGGCAATCAATTTCTGAAAAAGCAGTCATTGAAAGAGGAGAGTTTCACTACCACGCACATGGGCTCACCCTGAGTGTTACTCAACTTGACGGCAACTGTAATCTAATGGCTATTTGAAAAAGAAATACAAATATATTTTGAAATTATATGATATTTTTAGGTAATTGTAAAGTAACCACAATTAGTGATTTATGGTTTGTGTGCTATTGGACAGTGCACATGTTCTCAGCTCTTGGAATCAGATCGGATATGGCCATTCTTCTTTTTTAGTCCACATTTATTTTCATCTAATGTTACCTTTGTATTGCAGTAACAAGCAAAACCTAGATCTGCAAATATATGACATTATCAAAAAGAATGCTATATAATCTAGTGTTGAGCTACCAACTACTTCAAACTGAAAGTTTGGTTTGGTATCGGACCAAACGTGATATCTGATAATTTCTCTTTAAGTTTAAAACGTACCAAAGAGTGCTGATGACACAGTGGTTAAACTCTCAGCTGTTGACCTTAAAGCTGTTTCCACCTCAGTAGCTGCTCCAGGGGAGTACAATCAGGCAATCTACTCCAGAAACATTTAAAGCCTTGAGAATCCTAATCATAGGATGAGTTGACATCAACTCAGTGGCAACAGTTTGGTTTGGGGGTTGTTGGTTTTGTAGTGTGTTTTTTGTTTTAAAAGAGATACTCCATAATAGTCCTATGAATTTCCTAGGGCATCTTGGTACATACATTTAGAAAATATAGATCTACTTAGAGTAAAAAAAAAAAAAAGAAGAAGAAATTGTTCTGGAAAGATCTGGGACATTCATCTATGTGTTTCTTTTCTTTTTCTCCTTCTAAAAATAATACAGTAGCCCCAGCAGACTGCCAAAAGACCAAGCAAATATGTCTTAGAAGAAATACAGTCAGAATGCTCCCTAGAAGCAAGGATGGTAAAACTTCATTTCACATACTTTGGGCATGTTATCAGGAGGAACTAGGAAAGACAGAAGATGACCCTTAACAAGATGGGTAAACACAATGACTGAGACAATGGGAAGGTGAGGATAGCTCAGGATAAGTTAGGATTTTGTTCTGTTGTATATAAGATTGCTATGTATCTGACAGCTGGACAATGACTAAGGATGACAGAAGATGAACTGATACACTTGAACTGTAGTACTAGAGAAGAGTATTGAATATCCCATGGACTGCCTAAAGAATAGACACATATGACTTGGAGAAGGTACAGCCAGAGGGCTCCTTGGAGCAAAGGTGATAAAGCTTTGTCTCACATAATCTGGGCATGGTGCTAGAAAAGTTTATTACTTAGAGAAGGCCATAATGCTTGTAAAGGAAGGGGGTTGGCCAAAGAGGAAGACACTCAACCAATTGGATTGACACAGTGGTTACAGCAATGGGACCAAGTATGTCCAAAATGGTGAGGATGGCATAGGATAGGGCAGGATCTGTTGTTCATAGCTTTCTTCATATTTGACTTGATGACACATAACACAACAACAACAATGAGTCAGAACCAACTTGATGGTCCCTAATAACAACAAGGTACTTAATGTGTGTCAAGTAAGCAATCTTCCCTGTACTTTACATGCATTAAACTGTCTAACCTTGGCAGTAACCTTTAGAGTAGGTACTATTAGAATTCCCACTAATTCTTTCTTTGTAGAAAGAAATGAGCTTTGTAAGGGTTAAACATCTTCAGTCCACAGAGCTAATAACTGGATGATCTGATTTACACTCAGGGACTCTGTCCCCAGAAATTTGGTTCCAACATTCCTGTTGAGACAATCAAAGGGCCTCCAGAACAGCCTTGCTAATAGCACAGATCTCTGTGAATGTTCTGGTGTAGTTTTTGTTGCCCATTTCCTCTTCTATCTACAATTTGTTCTAGGTTTTTGGGGTTCCTCCTGCCTTTATCTCAATGAATGTTCCACAAAAACCTTTGTCACTTACTCTAGGCTTCCCTGGACTTCCATTTCTCTAGTAATACATTCTTCTTATCTTTTCTTTAACTATTTTAGAGTAAGACACTGCTACATTTGCACCCAAGCTACATCATTGAACAAGTATTTGTATTCTGGAAAAGTCACTTTCTTTAAGACTTCCTTATCTGTTCAGTGAATATTTGATATGATACTATTTCTATAGTGCTTAGCACATAATAAATACTCCACTGGTAACTTTCATTACTATTAATAGAATGTCTGCCATGTGCTAGGAATCAGGACAGAAGTGGAGAATATAGGATTGCTTATATTCATATAATGTATGCATTGCCCAATCTCAAGGAATGCTTAAAGTCTAGAGGGCAGAGGAAGACACAAGAAGAATTCTAAAACTGTGATAACTATGACAAATATGAGAATATAGTATTATATGAAAATATTAGGTACACTTCCTTATAATTAGAGATCCTTCATCCTTATCTACCAATTAGATAAACAGATGAAACCCCCAAACCCACTGTCAACTTTTCTATTCCAACTCAAGGCTACATACCATCGAGTTACACAGGCTGTAAGTCTTTATAAGAGGAGAATGTCTACATTTCTTTCTCAAAGAAACCATTGGATTCAAACATGGACCTTTTGGTTAGCAGTCGGGCATGGTGTAGGAACACACTATACCACCAGCGTCCCTCTCCTCATCTACGTGAATATGAAAATACAGTTTCATCACTTCTTGTCCTAAAATATTATCCTGAAATCTAGTTCCATCTGGAGTAGAGATGAGTTCTTTAAAAGACTGCATGTTCTGTAACCAAATGAGAACAAAAATGGGTAAGAGATGTCTCATTCAGATGCAATTCTCTCCCAGACTTGATTTATTTTACAGCATATAATTCATTAAATGAAAAGAGGCAACTGTCATATACAAGACTCTGTTTTCTAAAATACAGGGGCAAAGTACAACACAAATCTATTTTCCTATGTGTTAGCCTTATGTCTCCAATGGAGAAGACTCAATTTGAAAACTTTATGTAGGCATCAAGCCTTACCCTGAAGGAGTGTGTAATCCAGTGTGGAAAAACGCTTGTAATCTGCTCCTCCAAAAGACAGAAAAACAAGTAGAATTACCAATGTACTTAATAGTGCATTAGACAGGTTAAGAAAAAAACAGTTCTCTGTAATGGAGTCAGATAAATGTTTATAAAATATGTGGTATTTAAGCTGGTCCTAAAGAGTAAATGGGATTTTCTACTGAAAAAGACAGTGAAAAACCTTCCATGAGCAAAGGCTCAGGGATATAAAAGGCCTGGAGTGTTCAAGGAATGCTGGCTACTCCAGTGTGAGGACAGCATAACTCACAGGTAGGGACAGAATGCTAAAGAATGATCCTGAGAAACAGTGTTGGTCATGAACATTTTGCAATTAATTTTATCTCATAATTTAGAAGGGATATTTAAGGTTTTCAAAATTATATGAGTCATACAATGTTGTAAAGAGAATACCATAAGAATCAAATAAATGAATTTGAAAGTCAATAATCTTGTAATAATCCAAATAGAAACATAAAGATACGTTAGTGATAGGACAATCATAGAGAATAGATAGATTGCAGAGGTAATTATATAGCATTTATATTATTTCAGTAGCATATTGGAGGTGAAGGAGTTAAAAGCTAGAGAACTATTCTGATATGTCTAATGTTGCTGACTAGATGCACAGGAAATCTGTTTAACAAGACAAAGATGCAGGATGTTGGGCGTTCATTTTTAAGTGAAATTTCCCAAGTGAATTTCCCTAGTTAAAATTTTAAGTGCCGACAGGACATCCCACACCATTGACAGTTAAAGACTAACACACAGAAAGTTGAGTTATAAAGAAGAGTTAATATTACAGGTAACCTAAATAAAACAAATAGTTTATGCAACTCAAATGCTAACAGAAAGGATGGAGGTTCATGTCCACCCAAAGGCACTTCAGAAGAATGGCTTGCTACATCAAAAGAATCAGCCACTCCAATCTTACGGAGTACAGTTCCACGGCACTCATGAGGTCTCTGTGAGTCAGAACTACCCAGTGATAAATGGTAAAATGGCAGGCAACGCCAGTGAGAACATTAACAGTTAAGAAACGAATGATAAATATTCAGAGATAAAGAGTATAAAGACATAGGGGTTTTAATTGTTTTTAAGTCGAAATAATACTAGTAGAGAAAAATAACACTTGAATTAAATAAAGAATATAAATATCTGGGACAGTCAGAGCCACAGCGTGTAGCTGAGTAATCGTGCCTGAAAAGCCTGAGAAGTCAACAATTTTAAGATCATTACTAGGTACGGCAAGTACAATTTTAGAAGATTTTGTGAATTCCATAACCTAGAGGCTCTAGATATTTTGGGGTTTTCCTCCCTCACTAGTCCTTAATCCAGAATGTGGAAATTATCTAATAATATCATTAATATCACACGCAAGCAAAATATTGTTGAAGGTCACCCCTCAAAAACGTCTAGAATGTTGACAGGGAACTATCACACATTCAAGTGGGGTTTAGATAAGGCGATGGCATCAAGGATATCCTTGTGGATGTTAGATGTATCCTGGCTGAAAGCAGAGACTATGAGAAGAATGTCTATTTTGAGTTTTATTGACTCTATAAAGGCATTTGGCTGTGTGAACTATAACAAATTATAGCTAACATGGGGAAGAATGAGAATCAATACTTAATTGTGCTCATAAGAAATCTATGCTTAAATCAAGAAGTTATTGTCTGAACAGAGCAAGGGAATACTGCATAGTTTAAAATCCAGAAGGGTGTAAGTCAGGGATGTATTCTATCTCCATACATATTCAATCATTTTGCAGAGCAAATAATTCATGAAGCTGGACTCTACGACGAGGAATGAGCATCAGAATCGGAGGAATGTTCATCAAAAGCTTGCATTATGCAAATGACAAAACCTTGTTAGTTGAAAGTGAGTAGGAAATTAAATACTTGCTGTTGAAGACAAATCATGACAGCCTCCAGTATGAATTACATCTCAAAATCATGAAAACAAAAGTCCTCACCAGAAGACCAACAGTTAAAAATCATGCAAGATAGAAGAAGGACTGAAGCTGTCAGTTATTTCATCTTGCTTGGATCAAGAACCCTTGGTACCAGCAGTTGGGAAATCAGGAAACATATTGCGTTGGGCAAGTCTAAAATACTGGAGAGCAATGATGTCAGTTTGAGACTAAGGTGAGCCTGATCCAGGCCATGGTCTTCTCAATGACTTGCTATGTGATTAAGCTTGCTAGAGCTGGACAATGAAGACTGAAGATGAATTGATGCCTTGAGCTGCGGTGTTGAATAAGAAAGAGTACTGAATATCCCATGGACTACAAAAAAAATGAACTTAATATCTTAGAGAAAGTACAGCTGAGGTTCTCCCTGGAGGCAAGGATGGTGCCACCTCATCTCTCATACTTTGGGCATGTAGTTAGGTGAAGCTATTCTTCTGAAAGGGACATCATGCTTCGCAAGATATGTGAAGGTATGTGAAGAAGAGGAAGACCCCTAATGAGATGGATTGACACGGTGACTTCAGCAATGGGCTCTAGTGTGTCAAGAGATAATAACTATGACACAGGATAGGGCTGAGTTAAGATCTGTTGCTCACAGGGTCACTATGAGTCAGTATAGTCACTATGAGTACTCGACTCAATGATGCCTAACAACAGCAACAACAATCCCTTAATCCAAAAGTCGAGCACAAGGAAGTCTGATTGTCTGCCCAGGTATTGCTTAGTCTGTGACAAAGGGGCTAACAGAGGAGAAGATACTGTACTGGTTTGGAATCACCGGAGTCCTAATGTATAGAATTCCAATACTCAGAGAAAAACAAAACAAACAAACAAAAAATCCTGCAAAAAAAACCCAAAACAACAAACAAACCAACAACATACAAAAAATTATGATGCAAAATTCACCTTTGTTGTTTTGGTTGTTTTTTTGTCATTGAGTTAGAACTGGCTGATTCCTAGCTGATCTTCCAGTGGGTTTCCAGAGGCAGAAAATCTCATGGGAGGAGACTGTCCATCTTTTTCCTGTGGAGCAGCTCGTGGATTCAAGCTGTCTGCCACTGGGTTGCAAGGACACTCACTAGATTTGGTTCATTACTGTTAGTGTTGTTGGTGTGGGTATAAGGGAGGGGCTTTTCTATCCAGGCCCCCAGATTTGTTCCTTGATGCTTGTCTTTTAAAAAGTTGTGAGATTGCATTTCTTTTCTTTTAATCCACCTGTGACTCACAGAAAAATGGGTCCTTGACATAAAAACATTAACAAGACACAGTGTATACGTAACCAGAATTTAATCTTCCAAGTTGGATGTTGGTGGTCTTAAGATTGGTCCCTGATGTCTTTCAATCAATAGATGTTTAGTTAAGCAATTCACTTGTTTTGGAGTAACAGTGATTGTGTGGGCAATGGCTATGTGGCCACTTCCTCAATAACCCACATCTCCTGATGGAGTGAACATTATAATCTCACATTTGTTGCTATTAGCTCACGAGATGCTGGAAACCAATTTTGAAAAGCAAGTAATAAAGCACCACATAAAAAATAATGGTGTAATTACTTCTTGGTCAGGTTAAACCTACTGTGAGGATAAAAACCAAAGGGAACGCCAAGCATCAGAAGTGGCTTTGCTGTAAATTTGACACTGGTTCTGACTTTCGGCAAGGAAAAGGTTTGAAAGGCCCCACACCTGTGCAAGGTACACAGAAGACTATTTATGTTATATATCTTTACAGAATTTCTGTTTAAAAGCACTTTAATTAATCCATCCTATTAATGCCTACGTCAACTCACAACAGCTAAAGGAAATGAACTAGTCACCACACTAGAGACCAGAAGCTCTCATGTCCTTATTCCAGTTTAGACTTAAAGAAAGGGAGTCTACAATATGCATCTGAGATAAATCGCCAAGTGAGGAGAAAAAGAAGGAAGCTGAGGGTCTAACTGGGGGGGGGGGAATGAACATCATTCTTCAAGGGGAGATTAAAGTAATGCTATGCTATTAATAGGTGAGCAAATAGTGACTTTATAAAGGAAGCAGGAGACCCACATCAGACGCCACTCCCAGGAAGTCATTCTTTCGCTTCTCATCCCACGTGCTAGAGAAGCTTCTATGATCTGCATTCAGAGCATGTGAGTGTTGGCAGAGACACTTAGCCAAAGTTAGGTCAAGAATCATAAAAGACATCGTGGTATAGTCTATATTGAAGGATAGTACAATGAATATTTGTTAAAGCTAATTTTTGTTGTTGTTGTTGTTGTTTCCAGCTTTAGGAAAGACATATAGTCAGTACTGATATCTAGCCCTTTCTAAGAATAATGAATGGTTCCCCGAAGGCAACTGCATCATGGATAGGCTTAATGACAAGATACTGGTAGAGAAGAGCATTAGTGACAACCTAAATAAACAGTAGCAAAGGACTAACTTTCACTGGGGAAAGTGATTTCTATAGGTCATCACTCTCCTGACAGTTTGTTGTACTCTAATGGCTTACAGGTTGCTGTGAAGCTGAAATCTAGGCCATGGAATTTCAAACACTAGTAGAGTGAGCCATGATGGACAGGCTTCAGCAGAACTTCCAGAGGAAGACAGACTAGAAAGAAAGGTCTGGGGATTTATTTCCAAATATCAGCCAATGAAAACAGAATGTTGTTCAGCTTGCTTGATGCGGCCCTATCATCAGGAGGGATCGAGTGTGGAAAGAGTGAATAATATTAGTAAACCAGAGGGTCGAGGAGGGCTCAGGAGCCCTTTGGTGAGATGTGGCAGCACAAGGGCCACAGCGATGAGTCTGAACAGGCGGAGATCATGAGGATGACTCAGGACCAGGCAATATTTCATTCTGTTACACAGGAGGCCACCAGAAATCAGAGAAAAGCTGATGGTAGTTGTGCATCAAGAGAACTCTGGTGGCATAGTTTGTAGGGACATGTGCTGTTAACCCAAAAGTGACTTCTCTCTAGCAGTTCAAATCCACCAATGGCCCCATGAGAGAAAAATGGGCAACCTCCTCCTATGTGATTTAGCCTCTGAAATCCCACAAGAGGGTCAATAATGAGTTGGTGTTGACTCAATATGAGAAATGGAGGGAAGAGGGGGGAGAGGAAGAGAGAGGGGAGGAAGGGAAGGAAGACAAATAGACTTTGGAAGAAGCACTGCAGTGGACAAATATGCTGTCATATACAGTGAAAGCTGGAATATGAATAGAGAGCATGAAGAAGGAATGATGCTTCTGAATGGTGGCTCTAGCAAAAGAACAAACAAATCTCCTTTGAGGGACGCTAAGGCAGAGTCTGCAAGCACTTAGAGGCAAAGATGGGACTTTATCTCAAATACTTTTGGCATGCTATAAGAAGGAGCTCACTCTTGGAAAATGGTGGAGGGTTCAACGTAGGAGAGGAAGACCCTCAGAGAGGTGGGCTGACCGAATGACTGCAACAAGGAGCTCACGCACAACAGGGATTGTGAGCAGGACTTAGAATATGGCCAGGTTTTAATCTGTACATAGGGCTTCTTTGAGTCAGAAATGACTCAACACAACCTAACAGCATGTATCTATGTGAGGGTGCAGTGCATTAGGTTTGGAGCTTCTAACTGAAAGATTGGTGGTTTGAATCTACCAGATACTCTGTGGAAGGAAGATAAGCAGTCTCTTTCCTTAAATATCCACAGCCCTGGAAGCCCAATGGAGGGTTACTATCAGTTGATTCAATGGCAACTGTTCTGGTTTAGGTCAGTTGTTCAGTTTATCTGTCTGTCTGTCTGTCTATCTATCACTCATCTATTTATCTACCTATTTATACATACATACACATACTTGCCGTCCCACGGTCACTTGTGGTTGCTGTGAGGCTGAACCCTGTGACACGGATGTGTCAAATGTGTTAATGGTTGGCTACCCAGTGTGGACTGAGAGTGGGGTGGAGCTCCCCGAATGAACAAGCGTGGAAGGAGGAGTTGCATCCACTTCCATAATAGCTTGCCTCCAGAGACCCTATGAACCTGGAGAGAGGATGAAAGGCACCCAAGCATCGAGGACTCTCCTTCATAGGGTCGCTATGAGTTGCCTGAAACTTGACGGCACTTAACAACAACAACACATACATACATACACACATACACACTTATCTAATACTCTAAATGTCAATCATTTGCCTGGAGATACAAGTACTCGCATACACTGAAGGTGGATTAGATGTGTAAGTTGTCTGGAGGTACACGCATCTCTATGATGGAGAATATGAAAGGCTGACCTGAGAGACTGAAACTCCAGTGATTTTCAAACCATCCTCAGCAGAAATCTAGTAGGGGGAAGGTGTCAGATACATCACTTCTGATATTCTATTTTTTTATTTTATTTTATTAATTTCAATGAACATTTACAGAGATTTTGGATTTTCATCCATTCATTGTTGCACATTTTTCTTTACCCCCCCTCCCCAGTTCGCTCCTCTCTTTGAAAAAGATAAACTTCTTTGTTGGTATACAATCCCCCCAACCCTGACCCTGCACCCCCCCCCCAACCCCAATGCACTCTGCTATGCAACCTTAATTCTGGATTTCTGTGATAATTATAATATGCTATCATATATCGCTTTTAAACTATACTCTCCCTCATCTGTTTCAATTCAGTATACATAATCTGATATTCTATTTTTATAGGTGAATAAATGCTACACTGTCACACAAATTTGTCGGTGATCAGAAATGGCACCTTCTGTTGCTGCTCTGATTCCTCTAGGCCTCTTCTCCCTTCTAAGTGGAATTAGAGACTTAAATGCCTCAAATTGAATCTTCAATCTTTAACTAGATGGGTACAACGTAGCTGCTTAAAATGAATAATAAGTGGGAACAAGAAAAAAGAAGTGACGATCTACTGATATTTTGTCTACATTCTGCCTGTCCCAACTAAAGACTGGTGAAATTGAAGGAAATGAAATTACATATTTAACTCCTTTTGTGGGATTCATTTTGCCTGAGGCCACTGTGTCAGATACTGTTTCTGGGTTTTTAGAAAGCAGGGATAGCTACAGGGGCAGAGATCAGGATCGATAAACTTCGGACCTATTCCCAAATGAAGAATTTTTATGATTATATTGGGAGAATAAGTACTATGACCCTTTAAGAACAAAATCTAACATAGTGGATTATATTTTTCCAAAGCTAGCCAAACAATGTTTAGATAAGAATACACCCACCTAACTCTACTGGCTACCCTCTGGAAGTAACAACTAGATCTTGATGTGGTCAGGCAGAGGGGCAGAAGCATATCTATTCAATCAACTGCAGAACTTTGTTGCTACAAACAATATTCTTTTAACAGAAAATGCAACTACGATTAGAAGTCAATTTGATCTTTGTAAAAATAGCTGGTAACAGTAGTAGAATCTAGGCTAAAATTAACATTTTAGAATCCAATCCATCCCAGGTCATTTAGGTTAAAAAAGTGTTCCCAGACATTTTATTCTGTTGACTTTATGCTTGCTTCAATATACTACAACATGTATATTCTTATTTCACAGATGAAGAAAAGAGGGTTGTTACTCTATGGATGAAGAATTGGTAAGAGATTAAGAAGAAGTATGAGTGAATTATACCTGTGGACAAAAATAATGCCAAATCTGCCCTTCAGACAGACACTTTATATACAGGTTTCACCTCGTGTAATTGAAGATTATTTCTAAGCCAATGACTATGCCATTTTGTAGAAGGAACATTAACTATACAGTAACATGGAATATAGCTACACAGGGTTTATCTTTTCCCTCATTGCTAAATTCTCCTTCAAAGGCAGTTTTGCAAAACCGTTAGATCAAAACAACTTGGTCTTGGTAAAATTAAAAGATAAACCACCAGCTGAGAGAGGATGTTTGCACAACATATATTCACTAAAGAATCTGTACCTGAAGTATAAAAAGAGCGCTTAAATTAACAAGAAGAAATAAATAATCCAAATGAAAAATGGACAAAAGAGTTGAGCAGGTATCTCAGCAAAGAAGATACACAGATGGCAAAGAGGCGTGAAAAGATGCTCACCGTGAGGGAAATACATATTAAAACAAAAGTGAAATGCCACTACACACCAATTCAAACAATCTGCAGCCAAAACACTGATAATACCAAATGCTTGCATGGATAGATAGCAATAGGAAGGTTTTGTCCTTTGCTGGTGAGGATTTAAAGTGATACAGTGAATGGAAGGCACTCTAACCTTTTTTTATAAAGCCAAACACAGGCTTGTGTGTGTGTGTGTCCCTAATTAGTCAAATGAGTTGAAAAATTGTGTTCATAGAAAAAGCTGTATATAAACGTTTATAGACAATTTTATTCACAATTGTCAAAATCCGGTGCAGCAAAGATGCTCTTCGACTTTGACTGTATAAGCAAACTGTAGCACATTTGGTAGAATTGTTATGTGTTGTCAAGTCCATTCTGACTCATGGTGACTCTGTGTGCAGAGAACTTCCCCACAAGATAAGCTTCGGCAGAAGATAGCAAGTCTTAGCTCTACGAAAATCTAGACAGGTCTGACCAATCAAACTTTTAACCAGTAGTCTAGTGCTTAATTATTAGCACCATCCAGAGATTCAGGGGAACATCCATGTCAGAGAGTTATTATTTAGTGACAAAGAGAAATGAGCTATCACATCACATAAAGACATAGAAGAACCTTAAATTCCCATTGCCTGGTGAAAGAAATCAGCCTGAAAAAGCTGCATGTTCTATGATTCCAATTATGTAATATCCCAAAGAAGGCAAGGGAGCTCTAGCGGCTTAGTTGTAAGAAACTGCATTGTCAACCCAAAGGCACACAGTTCGAATCCAGAAGCTATGTGAGAAAGATGGGCAATCTCCTCCTATGAGACGGACTTATTGCCTCTAAAACCCATTGGAGGGTTTGCTAGGGATAAGTTTTGACTCTATAGTACATACAACAAAAAGAAGGTAAAACTACAGAGAGAGTAAAAAGATCAGTGACTGAGGGATAGACGAATATGTATGTGGAACAGGGCATTTTTCAGGGCAGTGAAATAATTCTGTATGATACTGTTGTGGTGGACAAATGACTTACATATTTTTTCAAATCCCATAAAACAGTACAGTATAGAGTGAACCCTAATGTAATCTATGATAGCCAATAATGCATCACTATCAGTTCATCAGTTATAACAAATATACTATATTAATGTAAGTTATTAATAACAGATGTTGTGTGCTGGGGGAAGAGGAGGAATATGTGAACTTTGTACTTCCCACAAAATATTTTTTAATAAACCTAAAATATTTTGTTGCTGTTGTTGTTAGGTGTCTATGAATAATGGCTCTGAATACTGTCCTATCTTGAACCAAACTCACCATCTCTGAACACCTGCTCCCACTGCCACAGTCACTACGTCACTCCTTCTCATTAAAAGTCTTCCTCTTCTACCTGACCCTCTATCCTTCCAAGCATAATGTCCTTCTCCAGGGACTGGTTCCTCCCAGCAACATGCCCAAAGTATGTGAGAGGGAGCTTCAAAATTCTACCCTCCATGAAGCAAACTCGTGTCACCTTCTCCAGGACAGACCTGTTTGCTCAGTTGGCAGTCTATGGTAGGTTTAATACTCTTCTCCAGCACCACAACTCAGTCACCGATTCTTCTTCTATTTTCTTTAGTCACTGTCCAGCTCTCTGATGCAAAGCAAGTGACTGCAAAGACAATGGCCTGGATCAGGTACACCTTAGTCTCTAAACTGATATCATTGCCCATTAGCACTCTTGAAAGGTCTCTGACAGCAGATTTTCCCAGTGCAATTCACCTTTTGATTCCCTGACTGTAGGTGCCAAGAGTGCTAATTATGGGTTTGAGCAAGATGAAGTTGTAGTAGCAACCTCAAGCTCTTCTCATCTATCACGATGCCATTTGGCCCAGTGGTGAAAATCTTTATTTTCTTGATGTTGAGATGCAATCCATATTGAAGTCTGCAATCTATACTGATTTACCTTCTGCAGCAAATGCTTCAAATCCTCCTCATATTTGGTGAAAATATCTACATAACACAGGTTTCTGATGAGTCTTCCTCCAATCCTGATGCCACACTCTTCTTTATTAGTCCAGCCTCCTGAATTATCTGTTCCATATATAAACTGAAAAGGTATGATAAAAAACACATCCCTGACTCACAACTGTCTTGATTTTAAGCCATGCAATGTTCCCTTGCTCTATTTGTAGGACAGCTTTCTGGTCTAAGTACAGATTTCATGAACACTATCAAGTGTTCTGGGTTTCTCATTCTTCTCAATGCTAGCCACAATCTGTCCTGATCCACACAGTCAAATACCTTTGCATAGTCGATAAAACACAAACAGACATTCCTCCAATACTCTCTGCGTTCCATCAAGATCCATGTGACATTGGCAATGATATCCCTTGTGCAAGGCCTCTTCTAAATCCAGCTTGTACGTCTGGCAGTTCTCTGTTGATATTGGTTTTGGCTAATCTTCAGTAAGATTTTGCTTGCATGTGACATTAACAATGTTGTTGAGTCCCATAGAGTTAGAACTGACCCACAGCTGACCCTTCAGTGGGTCTTCACAGGCAGTTAATTGTACAGCAGGACAGTGTCCATCCTTCTCCAGCAGAGCTGCTGGTGGCCTTGAACCAAATCTTTGAGACTGCAGTGCAGCTTCTTGCCACTAGACTATCAGAGCTCCTTGACATTAACAATATTGATCATGTCCAGACTCTGTTGAATCACCTTTTTTTTGGAATGAGAATAAATATTGATCCATTCCAGTCGGCCAGGTAGCTGTCCTGGTGAGCACATTCAAGGCTGCATCTGTTTGTTGAAATGTGCCAATTGATAGTATTCCATCCATTTCTGGAGCCTATTTTTAATAAATTCCTTCAGACAATCTTTAACTTACACCTTTATCACTATTGCTCCTTTATCATATGTTATTTTATAAAATATATGTGTGCCAGCAAATACTTTTTGGTACAGTTAACTTGATGTACTCCTTCCCTCTTCTTCTGATGCTTCCTAGGTAATTCAATATTCGGCCCATAGAGTGGAAGCCCAAAATCTCTGTAAATGTTTATGAAAATTAATAAAATATAATTATAGAAAAAAAAATATTCGACCCATAGCACCTTTAAGCATTGCAACTCGAGGCTTGAATTTGTCTTCACTTCCTTCAGCTTAAGAAATGCCGAGCTAATTCATCCCTTTTGATCTTCTAAATGCAGTTCTTCGTACATTTTGTTATCACAATTTGCTTTGTCTTTGTGAGCTGCCCCTTGAAATCTTTTGCTCAGTTCTTTAACTTTCTGATTTCTTCCCTTTGTTTTGGCTTCTAGGCATTCTAGTGCAATATTCAGAGTCTCTACTGATATCCATCTTGTTCTTTTCTTCCTCCTCTGCCTTTGTAATGGCCTTTTGCACTCTTCTTGGATGATAATCTTGTTATCATCCCACAGCTCATCTACTCTTCATTCATTAGGTTTAAGGCCCCAAACTTATTCTAGAAATGATTTCTAAATTCAGATGGGATAGACTCAAGGTCATAATTTGGTTCCTAGGGATTTGTTTTCATTTTCTTTAGCTTCAATTTGAACTTGCACATCAGTAGTCGATGTTTTGTTCCACAATCAACACCAGGTCTAGTTTTCACAGCTAATGTTGAGCTTCTTCAATGAGTCTTTCCACAGATGGAGTCAATCTGATTCCTGTGTAGTCTATCAGGTGAAGCCCATGTGTATAGCCATCATTTGTTTTTTATAAAATGTATTTGCAATGAATAACTCACCAATTGTACAAAATTCCATTATTTTGTCTCTAGCCTCATTTCTGTCATCAAGTCCATTTTTTTCCAACTACTAATTTTTCTTCCTTGTTATCAATTTTTGCATCCCAGTCACCAATTATTATTAATGAATCTTGGATGCATGTTGGAAGAATTTCAGCAGAAGTTGGCAGAAATCTTCTATTTACTCCTTTTGGTCTCTAGTTATTTGTACATACATTTGAATATTCATGGTATTAACAGGTCTTCCTTGTATATGTATGGATTTTATCCTGTCACTCACAACATTGTATTTCAAGATGGATCTAGAATTAGTCTTTTTGGCTATGAATGTGGCCCATTTTTCCCCTCACTTTTTTATTTGCTGTGTAATAGATTATGTAATTGTCTAATTAAAAATGGCCCATGACCACTTTGTCAATATTTATGCATTCCACTTCTTTTAACAATGGCCAATAACTGAAAATAGTTTGCAAAATAAAATATACTAAGAAAAAGAATTGTAAGACTTTATTTATAATTCTTATAGTGAAAATGAGATAATAGTAGCTTATAGAAATTGATGATTCATTAATTCAATTTTATTAACACCACAGTATCCCTATGACATTTGCACTGCTATTTTCATGGTTCTCATAGAAAAGGAAGATTCTGAGAAATCAGTGAGGAGCAGGCTGTATGCATGCTTCCTAGGTTTAACAGCAGAACCAGGATGGAAAGTTCAGGCATCCAGGAAACAAAACAGGAATCTGGCCTCAATTTGAAAACGTCAATACATGCATGTGTACACACAGACACACACACACACACACCCCTCCCTCCACCAATATGCTCTGCAAAGATCTGAATCTGCTAAGGCATGAGTTCTGGGGCTGGGGGGGGAGGTCTGTTCTTTTTGTTTTTAATTTATTTTAATGAAAGTTTGATGAAAGAGACTTTAGATTTCCACTCATTCATAGTTGCACGCTTTCTTCCCATAAGTTTTAAAATGGAAACTTTCCCAAATGGATCATTCTTAAGCATAAAACCATTTCCTTTAAGTATGTGGTGATGATGTCATTTATTTAAAAAAAAAAAAGGAAAGCTATACACTTCTCCATTATCACCTTCCAGCTTCTTGAATCTCACCTGGTAAGTTTCACTTAATCAGGTAACTTAAAAATTATATGGCATTTTGAGGCTGCCCTGGTAGCATGGGTAGAACTCCGATATGCTTTCTTCATTAACTGCTCATACCCCAGAAATGAGAAAAAGCCTCTCTTCCTGGGGAGTCTTTTAACTGAAAAACTAATCTTAATTGAATGCACACATCAGTTAACTATCTTCAGATTCACAAACCATTAGTGCCCTATTTTTGCAGTGTATCCTCTTCTTTCTGGCTTGTCTACAGGCTGGCACTCTCTGGGCTGTGCTTAGGGGAAAGTGAGATTCAGCAGGAACGTGAAAGGGACAGGAGAGAGAAAAAGGGAACGCATTAAGCACTCGTCTTCACAACCAAACGAGCGTTCTGGGGCTGAGCAGGGAGCACAGCAAATAATGCTGCCCTTGCAAAATTGACATCCTCTCATCACCGCTCCCAGTCAATTGCAAGGGAATCACAAATAATGCCATTCTGCCCTCTGAATACCAGTTATGCAGGCTTCAAATGTGTCTACTGAGGGAAGAAGAGGCTTGCAAATTAAGCCACATGGACATAAAAAGATGGTATAATGATAAAAGGAGGGGGGTAGGAAAAATAACTGCACATATCTCTCCTAGAATATTTGGCTGTTTGGAAGTTCCACTTTTCTTCTTCTCTTCAGAGCAGAGAGGTTTGAGGTATGCTAAGTTTTTAAAAAGTGAAGATGTCACTTCAATGACTAAGATGCCCCCAACCCAAGCCATGGTAGTTTCTGTATCTTCATATGTTTATGAAAAACGGATAATGAAAAATCAAAATAGAACAACCAGCACATTCAAATTGTGCCGCTGACAAAGAGTACTGAGTATGACAAAAGAATGAACAAATCCATTTCAGATGAAACACAGTAAGACTGGTCCTTAATAATAATGGACATGAGACTCTGGCTCATGCACTTTAAGAAGATCATAAGAAGATCATCTAAAGAGATTAATTGACAGAAAAGGATGCCGTGTGTGACAGAGGGTCATTAACAATGGGATGGAGTGAGATGAAAGCCCCACTGCTGCATACATCCATCCCAAGCATCATGAAAATGGCGCTGCTCCAGGTATCATTATGCTTTACCTCACACCATCATGTGGTTAGAGACACCTTGATAGCAACAAACAAGATGTCCCCAAATACTGTCCGTCACTTTTTTATATCATGGTGGCTGCATGTTGTTGTGATGCTGGAGCTATCCCATCAGACCTTCAAATGTCAGAAACCTCTAGCGGGCAGGTTTCGGTGCAGCTTCCAGGTCAAGATAATCTTGGGATTTACTTCAGTAAATCAGTGAGTGAAAACTCTAAGCATCCCAACAAAACATTATCCAGTAAGAGTCCTGGAAGAAAAGTCTTATAGCTTGGAAATTACTCAAAATACACAGAAGACACACCAATGGACTTGTGCAAATGCAAAATGTGGAGTGTGTCAGGACCAGGAAATATTTAATTTGGTCACTAAGAATTTGAATCAACTTCTTGGCAACTAACAATACAAAATAATAGCATCTTCAAGAGACTCAAGTCAAGTTGATCTCCAAAGTACACCAAGTCCTTGGGGAAGGAGACCATAGTTTTATTGCCATTCTCTGTCCTACTATCCCACTACCACCTAGCCAAGTCCAGTTGATAGTGAACTCCCATCAGATTTCTAAGGCAGTATATATTTACAGAAGACTGCCCATCTTTCTCCTGCAGAGTGGCTGGTAGATTTGAACCACAGATCTTCAATTAGTAACCTGGCATGTTATGTACCACACCACCAAGGCCCCTATATTCTGCTAGAAGAAACAAATTTCATGCTGCAGAAGTAGGCCAAATAGAACCTCTTACTGATCTTATAGTCTCAGCAATACTTACATTAAGTACGTGGGATGATAAAGACTTTGTTTTACATTCTCAGGTCATCAAGTCAGTACTGACTCTTAATTGACCCTCCACTGGGTTTCCAAGGCTGTAAATCACAGTGGAGGAGACTGCCCATCCTTCTCCCTCAGAGCTGCTGGTAGCTTTGAACTTCCAGAGACACAGCTTTGGCAAGCAACTCCCTCAACTCTACAGACTGCACCACCTGAGCTCCCTGTTTAGCACTAGAATCTTTAAAACACAGATGCATGTATAAGTTCTTCATGTAGAATTCTTTGGACCTTGTTAAAATGAGAAAGAATCCTAAACGTATTGAAAACTATCAGGAAGATCCATTTTCAAAAATATGTAATGCCATATTTTTTAGACATCGTGCTTTTGTTTTTTAAGTAAACTTGGAATCTGACATTGTTCCCTTTGGCCAAGATTCTAAAACCAACTATGATCATAATACCATAAACAGAATCAGATTCCTGACTTTGTTTAGCTTGACCTTGGGACTTCAACGCTGAAGACACCAAATCAGGTCATTTGAATCCCAAACAGACCACTAACCTGTAAATGCTACACTGGGTAGGAATAGTGTGAAACTCATGTTGCAGTCCACTGGCTAGTAATCCTATTAGTTTATGACATAAGCCAATAAGCTCCCACAGAGTTTAAGATTTGTAGGGGAAAAGTGACAGTATTACATGGAGGAGACAAACACATCGAATAAAGTCAGGTATGGGTTTGCTTTATGTAGCAGGAATATCTTCTTGGCTATGGGACTCAGAATGTTAATAGAGGCTGGAGGAATATGCCAGCTCTCTGTTTTCTGGTTTACTGGCTTATCAGAATCATTAGAGTTCTGGACAATATAAACTTCATCCCCCAACATTTATTTTGAGGTTTAAATGCCAGGGAAAAAAAAATAGAGGACGGTCCTCAACAAGATGGGTTGACACAGTGACTACAGTAACAACAGATTTCAAGACAGCAGACATTGTGCCGGGCACAGATGGAAAGAGGTTCTCACTCTGTTGTACAAAGCAACATTATGAGTTGAAGTCTACTCAATGGCACCTAATGACAACTAGAGCTGCTACAGACTAGTCCAAAGAGAGGGATGCATTGGTTCTCCTCCTAATAACAAAAACATGGAAACTTTACAGAGATCCTCTTTTACAGGCAGTGAAATGAGGCACTGGATTTTATTTCCTTTTGGGCAATGAAACTGTGGTTAGCATAACATCATAGCAGCTAACACTAATCCACTATCAAAAAGAATTTTATGAACGAAAGGGAGAGGTTAGACGCAAAGAAAGCTCTCTCATTTGTGCATATATAAACATAGAAAGAGAGGCTAAAATCAATTCTGAAAACAAATCAAAGCTTTGCTGAGGTCATTAAAGGCCTACCATTTTCATATTCAAGTGATAGGACATTTTACTGATATATCTGATCAATTCTCAAAGGAAAACTGTTCCCAGTGGGGCTTATTGTGTTCAACATCCATTAGACAGGGTCCCTGTCTTTAGTAGAGTGGGTTCAAATAAACAGTAAGAGAGGAAATAGATTCCATTCTCTCTGTTTACTTTATTACTATTGATTTCTGAATTCCCTGCAATCTCTTTCCTAACTGGGCAGATAATATACATTTAGTACTGAAGGTAATTATCCAAAATGAATCCAGTTTGTAGCTGGGTGATAAAAAAGAGAAAGGACACTGATAGATTAAACACTTATACATTAAAAAGTATGGCTGATTGTATTAATATATACAAGAGCTTTAATATGCTCACTTTACGGCTGGATATAATTTCCTAGGCTAATCGTGAGTTCATGTGTACACTTGAGCATCTTTTATTTCTACTATTCTATATTTTACAGCATTGTTTTATAGTACAAGTCATAAAACAATAAAAACAAAATTATTTCTAGTACTTTAAAAAAATACCACAAAAAAAAAATCCCTGTCTACCTCGATAAAAGGAACCATTAAAGACAATTTTTTAAATTTTCAAAAAGGGTTAGAACATCTAGTTTCCGGAAATGACAATAGTTTTTAAAGCAACAATGTCAGATAACAGGAGTACCTATACCTTTAAAAGCATATGCAAAACAACTTAAATACCCAGCAATGGAGGAACAGATAAATAAATGCAGTAAATCTGCACTGTGGGAGATTGTGCAGTCTTTTCACATTACATTTACAAAGAAGTTTTAATGTGTGGGAAAATGCTTACTGGCCATGTGAAAAAAGAAGGATATAAAACTATGTATGTTCTTATGTGTTTGCATATGCGTGTTCATATACATACACAGCACAGTCACAAATATGAAAAAATCTTCATGTATATTTATTACTAAAATTCTCATATTCATGCATTTTGCAAAAATAGATGAAGGAAATATATCAAAATGTTTTCTCAGTCGTCATCTCTGGGTAATGGGTATTAGATGATTTGGATTTTCTTTCTTATTCTGTCTTTCTCCTCCTTATTTTTTCCATAACTACATACACTATTTTTTTGTTTTGTACCTGAAGACATAATAAAAGATGGAAGGACAAATTGGGTGGATGGAAGTTCTGACATCACACTTTATTCACTGGTAGTTCAGAAGACCTCATAGCACTCACATGCAGTTGCTTCTTTGCGATTTCGTCTTGGAAATTTGCCATGTGCAAAGAGCATAAGTTTTCTGCAGATAGTCTGACCAGATGTGCCTAAGTGTCAGACACACAGGAATCATCACATTTTATAGAAGTTCTACGGTGTATATAAATATTGAGGTTCTTCTGATAGCAGCACAGTTAGGATGCATTTGAGGGTCAGCCTGCCAGCTCTGACTAAGGTTCCTCCACATATGGCTTGTACAACCCAGGTGAATAAACGTATCACCCTGAGCCTCAGGTTCCCTATCTGGGACATTGTTATTGTTGTAGGTTGTCAAGTCACCTGTTACTCATAGTGACCCTATGTACAACAACCCTAAACCTTGCTCTATCCTGTGCCAATCTTATTGGCTCTGGTATATTTACCCCCATTACCCCAGTCACTGAATCAATCCATCTCATTGAGGGTCTTCCTCTCTTGTGCTGTCCTTCTACCCTTCCAAGCATGACGTCCCTCTCCAAGGACTGGTCCCTCTTTGCAACATGTCCAAAATATGTCACACGAATCTTCACAATTCTTGCTCCCAATGAGTACCCTGGTATTTGTTCTCCTAGTAGTCCATGGTATATTCCTAGCATCACAGCTCAAAGGAATCAATTCCCCTTCTATCATCCCTAGTCACTGTCCATCTTTCTGATGCATAGCAAGTATTTGCAAAGACAATGACCTGGATCAGGTGCACCTAGGTCTCCAGACTGACACTCTTGCTCTTCAGCACTTAAGATAGGTCTCTAACAGCAGACTTTCCCAGTGCAATTTGTCTTTTAATTTCCTAGCTGTTGGTACCAAGAGTGTTGATTGCGAATCCAAGCAAACTAAAGCTGTTAACAATCTCAATCTCTTCACCATCTACCATGATGCAGCCAATCTGCCTATAAATCACTTGTACCACATAGAGATATTAGGAGATTTTTGCTCAATGAAAGAAACAAAATTCTGACTTGTAATAATCCAAATAAAGTATTACTCAAAACAAGGTTAAAAATTTTAAAAGTGGACTTGATAAAAATATTTATTTTTTGAAAATGAGATTTTTAGTGTTGTTTGATAAACTGTGAGTTTAGGAGTATAATTTTCTGTTGAATTTAGGTCACCACTCAGAATTGCAATAACTATAAATGTTCCCTCCATAATTCCCAGCATCTCTCCGTACATGCATTTCTATCTAGAATGCTAAGGTTTAAGAAATATTTACATTGTGTCAGTTATATATGTAGTGTTTTGCTCTCTATTCTGTACTTGGGTTCTAACTCAACTCTAAATAAAAACCCAAAGCAGTTGCCATGCACTAGAGTTCCATTAAGAGATGCCATGTGTCACAGCACTGTGCTCTGCAGAGTTTTCAATGGTCAATTTTCAGAAGTAGATCACCAGGCCTTTCTGCTGAGGTGTCTTTGAGTAGATATGATCTTCCAAACTTTCAGTTATCAGCAGCATGTTAACTATAGGCACAACCCAGGGATTAATGGGATTAAATAGCTGCTCAATAAATCATTACAGAATGAAAAACCAAGTAGAATTGTCTGAAAATAAGTATGTTTCCCCCAAATAGGCCACAGTTCTACATGCTTTCTTTCTTATTAAGAACTAGAGTTGAAGTACCAAAAGGTTCTAAAACTTGATTATTTTTGTTATATCATAATGATAATAATAAGACCAAAAGATGAGATGAATGAAACAAAACACTATTCATTTCAAGTATAGTGTCACAATTTAACATTTGCATTTCTTCAAAGGTACTCTGCTGAGAGAATTTATCACGTGGATGGTACATGAGAACAACAATTGCAAACCCAACAAATAATCCGAAACAATGAGTGCATTTCTCTGTTTCCATAGTTTTTCTCCTATCTAGTGGGGCATGATGAGAAATCATATAAATGGATGAAGTCAGAGAGAATAATTGAAATGGAAAAATACATTGATGATTTTTCTGTTTGAGCGAGGAAATAAAACCACTATTAGATGCTGCCAGTGTTTAAATGCATTTTGAACTTACCCTTCAAGCATATAATTCTTAAATTCATAGTGTGACTTTTAGAATTTGGTGGAGGTTGACGCTTCAAGGCAACAAAGGCGAAGGGAAATGTCCCACGGTTATAAAATCTTGATAAGTTCTCAGTGTCACTTTTTTCAAATGTGAAACTACTCAAACCACACAGATAATTATAGATGACCAGACTGTAACTGTTTTATTGCTTCTTTTTCCCCATAAATTTTAATTTTGGAAAGTTAAGTGAAAAATGTGGTTTCAATTTCCTACAAATTGCACACAATTTGGTTTTAACAAGAAAATAGAAAGAAAGAGTATGTTCTTTAAAGTGAATTATGAACTAGAGTTTGTTTTGCCTTGCTCAACACCGCAAAAATAATAAAGCACAAAATTTAGAAAAGATGCCTTACAAAATGGAAATCATGAACTGTAGTAAGAAAAGCATAAAGTAATTTTTTATCTAAACATAGTTTAAGCAATCTAACAGGATAACACAATTGAGCTAGTCTTTCCCCCTCTGGTGAAGCAAACTAACGTGAAAAAGCAGAGAGAGAGAGAGTGAAGGAAACTGTGTAGACACCAGCAAGCACAGTACATGTTGAACAGGAAACCTCTTAATAAGGAAAGGCTGTGCACATGCCATCTTATTCTTTCCAAGGGTGCCCTTGACTACAAAAGGAGGATAAAAACAATTAAAAAATATTGACATAATTTAAGCACATACTAAGAAACAGAACAAAGAATAGAGTGATTTTCACTGGGGGGGGGGGAAATCACAGCTATTTGTGGGTTCTGGTTATCATGTTAGGGTTAGACAGACAAATTTTCTTTAGTCAGGGTTTTGTTTAACTACAAGCAATTTACTACAAATAGCATGTTGAAGGCAGGAAACCCATTGCAGAGTTTCTATCATACCCAAACCATCAGCTGGACAGTAAGAAAGAATGCAATCAGACAGTTGATTTCCCCACCACCAGTCCCCCCACCCACCGCCAACCTTTGCGCAAACTTTGTAAAATCTCAATAACTTAAAACTGAAAGAAGAATAAAATCTTGACTGCTGAAACTGAATACATTTTTCTTTCCCTTAACATGATCATTGCTTTGGACTGATTAGTAATGCAGACTATACCTACATGCTGGGAAGAAGAAATTATACATGTAATAAACTATTTTACCAAAGTTGTCAATCTTCATTGATCAAATCCTCTAGGACCTATGTTCACTTAATAGGATCATGTTGTTGTTGTTGTTGTTGTTTTGTGTAATGTGCTGTGGGGCTGGCTCTGACTCTCAGAAACTTCTACGGCATCTAATTACAACGCAACCCTACATACAACAGAACGAAACTCTGTCCAATCCTGTATTATCTCCTTCTTCAAATGTGTACTTTTAACAAAAGGGTTTTCTGGTGAACTCACATCCACGAAGATCACCTGTACGGAGCAAGGGTTTTCTGGTGAACTCACATCCACAAAGATCACCTGTACGGAGCACTCCACAACAAACTCTTGCAGAATTAATGTTAACTATAAGTAGTGAACAAAAGTTCTATTCCGAGGTTTTCCTTTTTCACTAAAATTTAGTATTCATTATTTTATTTTTTCTAACTGAGGTTAAAGTTACAAGAATGGAGTGCTTCTGACTGCTAGAACACCAAGTTCTGTCTTATGAAGGTCCAACTATAAACTGGGACTTGGCAGACTCGAAGTATTACTCATTGACTAATAATCTCTATTAGTCAAAACTGCAAACTTCTAGTCAACGGCATATTTTACATATTACTGCATGAGTTCACTGTCCAAAACATCCTTTGAAAAGTGGCACAATTAGCAAAAGGTGATTTATTCTCTGAAGATCTAAAATCGGACTTTTCTCTCCCCAAAGTCAATAAATCTTTGGTGTAGGCAAAAGGCCATTCCCTACCTGCAGCAGCCAGTTATGCAATCCTCAGGAAATTACTTTCATTGAGCACAGACCTGGCTGACCACAGATTTTACACTTATCCTGGTCATAACTGCGCATCTGACAATGAGGTCTAATCAACAATGGCGCAGCACAGTGAGAGATATTTATAGACAAATAATTCAAAACTGCAATGAACTATTCACAGAGGAGTCCACGCAGAGCATCGGAGGGTGAAGGATGATAGGGGACCACAATCAGGTACCATGGTTCTAACTCTGATTCATGGTGACCTCACATTTGGAAGAGTGGAACTGTGCTCCATGGCGTTTTCAATGACTGATTTTTCAGAAGTTGCCTCTCCTTCAGAGGCAACAGTGGGTGGACGTGAGCCTGCAGAACTGAGCATGTTAACCATTTGCACCACTCAGTGACTGTAGTGAACAAGGAAGCCAACTCACAAATTTAAGCTGATGTGTTCTTTATTCATTCATTTATTCCTGCAACAGCTTACCTATAAAAGTCCTTCCACTTACTCTTATCTCAGTCTTGTTCTGAAATCGATGGTGGACAAAACCTACCATCCACGGCTGAGAAAGGTCCCTAAAGTTTCAGGTCATTGTTGCAAGTACCTTATTTCTAAGAAAAAGTATCGGAATAACAGTAGATAAAGATAAATCTATTTACTTCAGTGCTTTACAAGTATTTTTTTAACTTGAAAGTGAATTCAAGGGGATTTTAAGGATTGCCAATGATAAAAGTAATACCTAACATACACCCACAAGATACCTGTGTTTCTCAATCTCTTATTGGAAGGCAGAAATGGGAAGGCAAGAAGTATATTGCAAAAGGTGAATTTGGCAAATCATTAGTACAAAAATTTTCCACTTTATGCCATTTAGCTTTTATGAAAGTTCTATATTAGCCCCCAGTTTCATTATTAGTACTCAAACCAAATCCACTGCCATTGAAAGGATTCCAACTCACAGAAATGCCACTGGACAAAGTTGAACTATTTACCAGTCTTTCTAAGCCTATAAAGTTTTACAGAAGCACCCTGCCTCATCTTTCTCTCATGAGGAGGACACTGACTTTGAATACGCGACCTTTTGGTTAGCAGCTGAATGCCTTAACCAGAGCACTACCAGAGCTCCTGCCTTACCCTTTGATGTCCATCAGATGAATGAGATGTCTCATCGCCTTGACTGTCATTAAGGGGCACTTCTCAGTTGTCTCCAGCTGTCTGTAAGTTCCCTGAAGATGTAGTCTGCCTTCTTTGTTGTGTGCTTATTATCCCTAGTACTCTGCACCTTGCTTTACAGATACATGACATCCAATAAAAGAAGATGATGTTGGTTTTGCTTTAGAAGACTGATTTTCTTTGCTTTAGAAGATTGACTCTAATTTTCACCTCCCTGACCCTCAAACAGGTAGGGTGGCATAGTCATTGCAGCAATGGGCTTGAGTTTGTCAGACATTATAAGGACGGCACAGGATAGGACAGGGTTCTGATCTATTGTTCACTGTGTTGCTATGAGCCATACTTGACTCTTCAACACCTAACAGCAACAAGAAATTCCTTCAAAATTTGACAGCTTTAGTCCACTCAAAGGTGCTATGGGATAAAAGCCTGGATGAAAATCTCCTTCCCAAAAAAAATCAGCTATTGAGGACACTACGGAGCATACATGTGAGACACTTGGCGTCTCTATGAAACACAGCCGACTCAAGGGCATCTAAGAAACCTTTTGAGAGATTGCTTAGCTGAAGTCCTAAAAATGAAAGAGAAG
Source organism: Elephantulus edwardii (assembly GCF_000299155.1). NCBI lineage: Eukaryota > Metazoa > Chordata > Mammalia > Macroscelidea > Macroscelididae > Elephantulus > Elephantulus edwardii. The sequence goes on from NW_006399947.1 coordinate 214,579, forward strand.
ATGGGGCAGTAAGGGGGCTCAAAGTTAGGAGATGGATTTTGAAGTGTCCATTGAATTAAAAAAACAAAACAAAACAAATGTTCTGGGGTTTATAATGAACTTAGTACAATGGGTATTGGCAGCAGGAGGAGGCGATGCTTCTTGGAAAACAGCTGTCATCACAGGATGGCAGGAGAACCTCTGAGAAAACTGAAGAAAGAGTCTGGAACAAGGTACATCAATAGATGTGAACACCAAAACTCAGCTATTCAAACTGGAATGTGATGGGGGGGAAATCACCTATGGTCTCTCCTCAACTCTAAGTGAGTGTAGGCCAAGAAAGCTAGTAGCTTACAGATTGAGAAAAACAGAAGATGAAATCTGATTTCCTTTAAGCTCTTCCTGAAATTTCTAACCTGGCTAAGAGCTGTGTTTGGTACTTTTACAGCTTAAAACGCTTAGCAGCAAACCTTAGTAGTTTTGTTGACAGCCTCGGGGAAGGCTCACACCAAACGGTCATGGGTGAACCTCTCCCATCAAGGATCTCTGGCAGGCCCCTTCCCTTTAGCGAAATCAGAATCACAACCGCAGCTAAACTTTCCCAGCCTCTGGAGACAAAGTGTTTGGTCTGCTTTCTGACCAAGTGCAAATTCTTGCTTCCCGCCCACCCCAGCCTCACATTTATGAGACAGGCTCTAGAGCCTTTCCCAGGATAATCAGTCATCTTGACTGGTGACCCCAGGCTGAGGCAGACCAAACTGGAAGATTCTAGATCAATGGATTTGTTTTGCAAAGTCACTGAACCCTCTTGGTACAAAATCTTTTTTATTTTACTTTTTTTGCCCTTCTTATTGAGTGACTTCCTCATCTTTCAAGAATTAGAGTATTTTGCTTTAATTCATTCCTAATTAAAAACAAACTCCTGAAGTATAAACATAACAGTTTTCTAACTATTCACCTATCCATCTGTGCAACTACTTAACAATCATTACTGAACTATTCACCCCTTTTCAGTTCTTGTGCTAAAGGTGCTCAAAATACAAAGTCTTCTTCCAGCTGTCTATTTTTTTTTTCATCCTCAGTCAATATTTGTAAAGAAAGAGGAATGAATGAACAAATTAATGAGTAAATAATGAAGAAGCCAAGAACAAACAGAACAAGCAAAAGAGAGTGAAATTTATACATGAAGCATGGTTTGTACTCTCTAACCAATTCTTCTGAAGAATTGCCACATATTGGAATTGTGGACACTTACTGACCACTAATTCCCCATGGCTCTGAGGTTGAGCATAAAAGAAAAGCCTGTTGGAAACTTTCTGAGACAACCTAACTTCTGGCACAAATACTCAGAAATGAAGCTAAAGTCAGGGAGCCCTTCCCAGATGTCTTGTCACCCTTCAGAGCCTAAACCTTGACTCCTCATGGCTAAACCAGAGTGATGCGTGTTCTAGGTCTCCCAGAGTACAATGTGAAGGTACAGATGACAAAGCCACACATTTCATTCCCAGAATGTGAGAGTAGAAAGCAGCCGCAGTGGCATCCAGGGCTTTGGAAAGCATGTGCGATACAGCCACACCACATCTTTGTTAAAGGGCAGGTGGGGTGCGTGTTTGCTGTGCTTAGTTGCCCTGAGTCAGACCTCAGGTCAAAATAAGACCATGCATGATAAGATCTGACCACTATGATCCATAGAGAATTCAGTGGTTGGTTGCTAAAAACTGATCACCAGACCTTTCATTGTCTGTTTTAATCTGGAAGGTCCACCGACATCTGTTAGTATCGTCACAACACACAAGTTCTCAGTGACGGATGGGTAGTGCTGCATGTGAGCTGTACTTGCAGGGAATCAGGCTCAGCTCTTCCACATAAAATAGGCTGAGTAACCCATAAGAATCACTACCATACAACCCTAACTACTATCCTCTCTGAAAATGTTTATAGCCTCCCATCCAATGAGAGACTTCTAATCCTCCTTATAATATCACTGAGGAGAGTGTGGGAGAAAGTCAAACTTGTTACTGTTTCCATGAGAGTAGAGACCATGCCCATTTTGTGTGTGGCATTCTCCACATCTAACCTGTAGCTGGTGATTAATCAATACCTGTTGAATTAATGGGGTGCTGTGGTGACCTAGTCTGTGGGGAGCTGTGCTGCTAACTCAAAGGCTGCACCTCTCTGGCAGTTAGAATCCGTCCATGGCTCCGAAGGAGAATGATGGACAAGCACCTCTCATGTGATTTACAGCCTCCAGAATCTGCTTGAGGGTCAGCTATGAATCGATTCTGACTGAACAGCAGTGGGAGGATGGAACAGAGGGTGCAGACAGCAACTTGCTTTGAATGAATGGATGATCAAGACATTTTCAGAATAACCGTTAAGTCTAAATGTTGTTGTGTACTGTGGAGTCAGAACTAACCCAAAGCTGACCCTCCGGCAGGTTTTCAGAGGCAGTTAGTCACACAGGAGGAGACTGCCCATCTTTCTCCCGCGGAGCAGCTGGTGGATTCAAACCACGTGCCTTCAGGTTTGCAGTGTTGCTTCTTGCCACTAGGCCACCAGAGCTCCCTTCTAAATACAGTATCACATGCCTGGATCAAAATCTTGACTCTGCAGCTTCCTAGTTGCCTGCAGAGAAGAAATAATCATAGTTTTTATCCCATCATGCTAAAATTTCAGAGCCAAACCTATTGTTGTCCAGGCAATTTATTGTCCAGTTAACTTGTGTGTTGTAGGGTAGAATTGTGATCTTTAGGATTTTAAAGTCTGTGATATTTTGGAAGCATACCACCAGGTCTTTCTTACAAAGTACTTATAAGTGCATTTGAATTGCCAATCTTATGGTTAATAGTTGAGTGTTTAATCATTTGTACCACCCAGAGACCCCTTTTTAAAGATTTAATATCTGTCATTTAAATGAATGTCAAATGCTTAAAACAGTATGTGACTCACAGTAAATATCTTATGAGTGTTAGTAGCAATGTTGTTGTTAAGTACCATCTAGTTGATACCAACTCATAGCTGACCCTCCAGCAGGTTTTCAGTGGTAGGTTTTCAGAGGCACTGCCCAAAAGGAGACTGCTCATGGAGCAGGTGTTGTATTCAAACCATGGTCCTTTGGGTTGGTAGTGCAATTCTTTGCCATTAAGTCTCAGTAGCAATAGTTGAGATTAAAGAGAATAAAAAGTTTCACATAGTCAAGCACTTTTTTGAGAACCTTCTCTGAGCCATACTGGGTGAATATCAAAAATATACTGGTGGGTAGTTAGCTCAATAGAAACTATTAACTGTAGCTGGTATGCAACCCCACGCTGCTAAAAGACTTGGTGTGAAAAATGATGTATAAGAACTTTGTAAGCAAACCAGTATAAAGTAAAATTTTCTTCTTAAAAAACAGACTGGTGAACAGAGTAAGCTGGTAATTGTTTTACAAATTGTAAACTACTTAAGGTCATTAATAAGAACCGTCTTTTCTAAAATCCTTATTGCACATCATTTAGAATATGGTGTTTCTTTCATGTTACCTATTTTAATGATCACAACTACTGAAGAATATTTTTTCTTCTCCCCATAGTTCAGATTTAAAAAAGTTGAAATTAAATGGTTAAATATTTGTCCAAGTTATGAGTATGGTCTTGATTTATTTCTAAGCATTTTCAGGTACTGCTGTACACAAATCTCTACGCTATTGAGAAAGTACTAGAAAACACAAGAAATTCACAATGATTGCCACAAATTTGCTTTTCAGTAATCAGCATGTTTCAAATTAAAAGAAGCATATAACAACACAGCAGGACTGTAATAGATCAGCTATGATACGGCATTTATCTCCACAAATTTGGGATGACAACACAAAATAATCAACAGAATTGCCAAGAGTTCATTTGGATAATCTGTTTGCCAATAAAAGGGGGGATAACATTTTAAAATAAATCAAATGTATCTGCTATTTGTAAAACATCAATGATTAATAAAGGAAAAAACTATGAGCTATTAGAAAAGGAATCTTAATGCTCTTTTATTGAGTCTCGGTGGCATAATGCTTCCAACATTCAGCTGTTACATAGAATGTTAGAAATTCAAACCCATAATCTTATCCTTGGGAGAAAGAGGAACAGTCTCTTTCGGTAAAGAGTTACCACCTTTGGAACCCTATGAGGGAATTCTACTCTGTCCTATAAAGTTGCTATGGGTCAGAATTGATTCAATAACAATGGTTTTAATGTTCTTTTTAGTTCAGGCTCTGTATAAGCTAAGTATTTTTCACAAATAGTACACCTATGTAAATAAAAGATACATATATAATCTATGGAAATGGTAAAATTATGGGGGGGGAGAACTGACATGATGTTCCCAGGCACATACTGATCATGTCCTATGACATTTCTACAAGTTAACTTCAACCTTATTTACCCTCATTCTGTAGTCCAGAAATGATAATTTTGATCATATTTGCAAACTAAAAGTATAAGCCATAGTCACAAAGTCATGCACCTAGTTTGGTACTTAGCTCGAGTATTCTGTGAATCAGAAAATGAGCAATCGCTTTTGTGCATTTGTCAGGGGCAGGTTAGACCTGAAGGTAAGGAGTTTCTCGTAGCTAATCTATGCCCAGGTAGTTACACCAGAGGCGGCAGAGGACTGGACACAAGGCTGTGCTTGGGGATTCCACAGCCCAGGTATGGGCTGGTCCTGTGGGGGCCATTGCTTTTACACATCGAGGTCCCAAGACAGCAGCTACATGTGAAGGCAGGTGGCAGAGGTGTGTGTGTATGTGCAGAGAGGAAGGGACGGCATGCAGTGCCCTCTCCCCTGGAGTCCCCAGTTGGCCTGGCGGACCTGTCTTGTCCAGATGAAAGACTTACAACCTTTCTGGCCACAAATCCAGCATTCTCCTGCATAGGATATTTTAAAGTTCCAAATATGGCAGTCAGCCAGCCAGATGGCAGGAGAGTAAAATGCATGCATCTGTGTCCCACTGGCTTCACCTGAGCGGCCTCTCTGAGAAGGGGTGCAAATCTACATGCTTTCTGGGCTCTGACCTGGCAAAGGATGCTCCTGGGGCAGAAAAAGTGGTTTCTTTCTGCACAGGAGGAAGCAGTGTGCAGAGCAGGGAAGGAATCTCAAGGGCTCTGAGAGCAAGTGCTTCAGAGATGCGAGAGTAGAATGGTGAGAGTCCGCTGTACGGAATCAAACCTCAGAATCAACAGGCATCAGGACAAAGACTTAACATTAAATCCAACGAACAGAAAAAAACCTGAAACTGAGGTCAGCAACACACCACACACACACACACCCCCAATATAAAACACCATGAAAATAATGCAAAGCGTGGATGTATGGCATAACAAACTTATCATGTGCATGTTATTTGTGTAAAAGTAGATAAATCATGATTGCAATTAATTGTTTCCTTGTTACCACTTTGCTTTCATTACAAGAAATTAAAGGGTTAAATTATTAAGGAGCGAATTATGCAATATATTTTGATTCAAGCTGAGATGACGTGACATCATTCATTCTATATGTACTTCCAAAACACTACCTGGTTTCTCTTTTAAAACTAAAATTCCTTTAGCTGCAAACTGTCTTTGCTTACTCCCTGCAGTGAAACACTTGATAATCATGACTCAAAAATGTGGCTCTAGACGGGGCTGAGGTAATATGCTGTCACTCCCATATTTATCACCACATTTCCTGAATCATCCAGCTTCGTAATGATGATTTCTTTCCATTCTTTGCACTGTTTGGCAACTACATGTTTTGTGAATACCTAAGAACGCTTATAAATATTCTCGTTCCTTGAGGCCAATAAATCTTTAAAATTAAAAGACAAAGTTAAAATGACTTCTGCACTTCACCAACGTCGCCACTAAATGTACCATACATCTAGCAATTTCAATATTCACAGTTTAAGAGTCAGTGATGACTTTCAATCTTAGTACGTGGATAAGGAAGGAGGGGTATGCTCTGCAGTTTATTGAAAGCTATTTCAAGAGTTAGTCTTGATAGTTAGAGGTTTTATTCTCTCTGTTTCTCCATCCTCCCTCCTCCATGCACCTTTATTGACACCAGGTATCAGCTTATGGTCCCATGAAATATTTTCTTTAAATTTTTAGGGCCAGAAATGGAGAGGGAAATATTACAGAAACAACAATTTCAAGGATCTGGTGCAATGACATGGATCAATGCTTATTGAAATTTCAGGAAGCTTGATCTGCTGAGAACATAGTCAGCTGCTATGGCTCATATTTCTAGATAATGATCAAGAGCAGGTGGGGGATGGGGAGGAAGAGGGAAGCTTCTGGGCGAATGATGATAGCACAGCATTAGCCTTGGGGGGAGTCCACAGCCATTTAGAAACAATGCTGTGCTTGCCAGGCTGTGCAGAGCCTCAGGGAGCTAGCCACTTACATGACACAATGATGCTACTGCATTAATTCCCATTGTGACCACCTGTTTGTTATTTTGTGGTAGCTTATATGTTGCTAAGATATTGGAAGCTATGCCATGGATATTTTAAATACCAGTCAGGTTACTGGAGGCAAATAGCTTCCGAAGAGCTTCCACTCAAAGACTGACTAGGGAAACAGGTAATTTACTTCTAAAAATAGCATCAAGAGGAATTATTTACTACAGGATGGCATTGTGTTTGGTAAGGTTGAAGGCTACAGAATGCAGGGGAGACCTTTGGTGAGATGGAATGACATAACAACCATGGATGAACTGCTCCATGTTGATGACTGTGAGGAGGACGCAGGCCTGGGTGACACTTCACTCAGTTGTACTGAGATCCCCATGGGTGGACAGTGCCTCAATGACAGCCCACGACTCAATCAGGCCTGCTTAAACAAACAAGCTCTCCTACCTCATCTCAGCCTAAAACATTACCCATCCAGTCTGTCCCATTGCACTTTTACAAGTAGAAAAATTATTGGACTTTGTTAAATTCTGTCTGTTAACCTTACTTCTCTCACTAGAATGGAAGTGTCTTGAGGGGAAGGTCCACATCTTTCTAGATCACAGAACCTGGAGCATAATAGACATTCAAAAAAGCTTTATTAAATTGGAATTTAAATGGTACATTCGTCTCTCCCCCAAACAAATATGTGAACAAAATCATCATGTTTCCTCAATACCTCTTATACAACAATATTAAAGTCTGGAAAGAACCTAGAATGATCTGCTGATACAGTCTACCATATTCAGGAGTTATTCTGAGGATAGCACGTGGCTGAGGCGAATTTTCATTTAATACCTTAAAAATTATAGATGAATTTATAACTTCATGTGAATCAAATATTCAGAGTTTATGAATATTAATTTCCAAATTTCAGGTCATGTTTATTTAAGGCTTTTGCTTAGGAACAACAATGCTCCTGCTGATTCCAAAAACTATATTGTCTAAAAATAAGAACCAATGCCCCCCCCATGCAAAAATCTCACAGTCTTCCAAGATTCAAAGTGGCATATTTGTACTGTTTTTCAATATAGCGACTCAAGGAGAAACAGAACAGATACACGCTTCTTCAGCCAAGCCAGGAATTCGCCGCAAACACAGGACCCCATTATGTAAGATGGAGATCTGGTTTGGTCTCTAAACGAACCACACAGCACAGGAATTGTCATTAGCAACTAGAAGGCTCCGGAGAACTCACAGAAACAGTGCCAACGTTGTTATGAAGACCAGGCACCGTGGCTTTAAGGCAGTATAGATTTCGGCGCTATTTATTTATTTATTATGATTATTGAGGATCCCACTCTCTCAGCCGCAGCAATCCCGACTCTGCAGGGCCCATGTAACGAGGCGATAGTATCTGAGAAATAATGAGCGCAGGAATGCTGTTCTTTCTTTCAGAGCAATCTCAGGTGCGATCTTATACAGTAAAGGACTGGATCAATACGCCCAGCAGCAAGCCGCTCGATACCCCCTGAATTATTGCTTCATTTTTCTTCTTATTATAGATGAGTTGTGTTATTATTTTCCTCGAATCGATATTTTACAACCTTTTTTATCCGTTTCTCCATAAATTTTGTGATTACTTTAAACTGGGAATTCCGGTACACTAAATAAGATGCAGTATCTGAAAGGGACGAGATGTACTGACATGTTTTTTGTTTTTGTTTTTGTTTTACTCGTTTAGACACAATGCCTTATTTAAAGGCACATCATAATCAATATCCCAAGAAACGTGTGTGTGTGTGTGTGTGTGTGTGTGTGTGTATGGAAAAAAGTTTAACATAACCCTGTGCTTGCAGAATAAAAGTGCAAATCCTTTAAAATATTAGCAGCCAAAACAGCACCAAGCTGAACAACACAAAAGGAGGCGCGATTGATCCGCACTTTGCATCTGAAATTTCATTCCTAATGCTTTTGCTCCCCTCCAGTTAAAGGGCCAATGCAATTCCCTTAAATTGTTTCTCACAAAGGAGATAATTCTATGCACCTTGGAGAGATTTAATTGGCTCCTATAGCTGTCTCCTGCTAAGTGTTTAAAACATCAGCAAATCAAATCATGTAAACTCATATCCTGTTCTGCTGTCGGTTTGTTCCAAGCTTGATTATTTCGATGTTAACATTAGCAGCGCCTACACTTAACGAAAGAGATCGGGAATATACTCCCTCAGTGAGTTCCGGGATGACTTGAGTTAATTCTATGCTTCCTATGAAATAATGTGTGTTATTTGGCAGAGACCGCTCAGTGGTAACTAAATAATCATTACAGTGCAGCCAGTGGTAATTACATGGTAATTCACATTAACTTCATAATAAGCACTGTATTTTTCACTATATCCATCTGAGAATGAGGCAGAATCATAGTCTTTCATTTCTTTTTAATGCCACCCAAAATAAAAATAAAGTAAAATCACTTCAAGGGTAGAAGGACAAGGAATATAATCCTGGTGAGTTAAGCAACAGATTACATTAAAGAAATACTCAAATCCATTAAGTCTAATTAGACATGACATCCCAGAATTCACAAACAGTAGTTCCAATAAACTCATTAGAAAATTTTGGTGGTTTCTTTAGAAAATGGGAGAATATTATATTATAGGCTGTTATATTGCATTAAAGTCTTATAATTTTATATGGGCTCTTCTCTTTTTATGTAAAAGCCTAAGAAACTTTATAAGAATAGTTCTACTTAAATCAATGAGTCTTAAACAACAATGTGCTTCTTGTAACATGTACTTAATAATGCAATAAACTATTCTAAGTAGTACAGAATAAAATGGGAAGCATTTTGCTCTGATTGGCTGAGAGATGCCAAGCTATAAAGGCTCCATTCCTTGTAGATTGCAATGCAGGATTTTCACTGAAACCTCCATTTACATGCATATTATTTAATTTGGGCAATTATAAAGTCCTAAAGCTACCTTACTATTAAAACCTGGACCTTTACAATGATGCACCCTATATAAGTATCCAAAGAAGTGTTCTAAGGAGGAGAAAGCAGTGGGAACAATGCTAATTATATAATTATATTAACAGATTAAATTAGGTCTGTTTTTAAATGAGCCACCCTTAATTAGCTGCAGTTGGGAAAGTAGATTTAATATATTTTACTTTTTACGCTACTCATTATAGTTAGTATCAACGGACACTGACTGGTTGGGGTTTTTTTGTTTGTTTGTTTTTTGGGTTTTTTTTTTTACTTGTTTTTCTCCAACAATTGAGTGCTGCTTCAAGAATGTCTTTAAAGAAAAAAAGGAAAGAAAACAACTCTCTTAAGTTCATTTGACTTGTAACACAAAGCTCAAGCAGGGTTTAAATTATAAATCCCCTCTAAGATTGTAACTTTGATATGAATTAAGTTACACCACTAATACAGTGGCACTGTGGTACAAGCCTAATAACAATTTGCACGCTTACTTCTTGTCAGCCTGCCAGTCAGGCATCAGACTGTAACTGAAAAACCTCACTCTACCAGGCACAGAGCAGAGAGCGCCTCTCAGGCAGGTTTAATCTTGTCCCTGATTACCATCATCATGCAAGTATTTCCCTTTCATTGACCCTGATTATTTTGCCTCCAAACCCACTAAGCAGAATATCACTAATTGCAGCAAAGGCTAACACATCTTATCTTTTCAAGGACCTCCAGGGAACTGAGATTGAGAGGCCGAATGGAGAGGCTGCAGATGCCTGGCGACTGAGAGGAAACATCACCAGATGTCTCCATGGGCATAAGGCATGAGCGTGCAGCAGGGGACAGCATTGCCAAGTTGACCCTACCAGGGCGTTATCTGGCTGGACCTTGGGGAAATAACTCTTTAGTCCCTATGAGGTCTCCCAACAGCTTGTGGATGACAACAGATGTTCTGCTCTTACTCTAGGCTTTTACACAAAATGTGTTCATTATTGTTAGCTGCCACTGAGTCAGCCCTCCACTCATGATGCCCATACACAGTGAAACAAAATGCTGCCTGCCTGGTTGTGTGTCATTCTCAGGATTGTGTGAAGATCACACTGCTGTGATCTGTAGAGTTTTCACTGGCTGGTTTTTAGAAGTCATAGCCTATCTTAGTATAAATGCTCTCCCACAATTTGTTCAGCATCATAATAACACACAAGACGAATGATGGCCGCACATGAAATGCACTGGCCAGGAATCAAACCCAGGTCATTTGCAAGGAGGGTGAGAATTCGACCATTAAGCCAGCAATGCTTCAACTTGCTTGGTTCCATCAGTGGTGAAAATAGCACTTGGGTTTTCTATGGCACTTTGATTTATTCAGAGGTAAAGCAAAAATCTCCTTTTATTTTGCCAAAGAAAGGCAAGGAAGGAAACAGAACAATGAGACCCATGACATTCTCTGTAAACAGATCACATAGCTGAAGCTCAAGGAAGCAAATATACTACATCACCTTTACTTTCCTAGATAATCTACTCAAAGAGTGACGAACTAGAAAAGACCTTAACAAATGAGAAAACTCACTGTTGTCAAATTGATTCTGACCCACAGCAACTTTCCACTAAGTTTCTGAGGCTTTAACTCTTAACAGCAGCAGACTGCCATCTTTCTCCTATGAAGTGGCTAATGGGTTCAAACTGACAATAGGAACCCAACACATAATCTACTATATGCCATCAGGGCTACGGAAAAAATTAGAGAAGAATATACTAAATGATCCTGCTGATGTGTATGGAAGGACTGTCATACACATTTAGAAATGTGATGTCTTAACATAATTGAATTTGGGGGAATCACTCACAAAGTAATTAGTAAATTCAGTTTTATATGATGTGTTCTGATGCTGTATGCAAATCAATCATGTGTTAGTTTGGGAAGGTTTTCTTTTTCTGAACTTTAGTTGCCACCTGTACAAAGTTGGGAAATTGGTGGAAGCAGCTCTTTGAGAGTCTTATCCATCTCTATAGTACAGATTGTAGAAGTCTGTTCTATCAATTTTTGTTGCTGTTGTTGTTAAGATCTATTGTTGTTGCTGTTGTTAAGATCCATTGTTGTTGTTGTTGATTGCCATCAAGTCAAGCACGACTCATAGCGATCCTATGAACAAAAGGCCTGAAGCCTTTCTGTAACTATCAACATTTATCAATGTTCATAGAGTTTCCAGAGGCATGTTGTTTAGGAAGTGGATGCCACTCCTGCTTCCAATAAGACCTATTACTAACTACCTAATACATGTCAGGGAGCTCTGCTGGCCTACTGATAAGAAGCTGCACTGCAATGTCAGAGGCATATAGTTCGAATCTATCAGCTGCTCCTCCACAGACGAAGGATGATCAATCTCCTCTTGTGCAATTAAACTGCTTCTGAAAACTCACTGGAGTCAGCCATGAGTCAGTTCTAACACAAGGGCATACAACAACAAAACATGTGAAGGCATTGTGTTAACCTTTTTTCATAAATTATTTAATCAAATCCTTACAACAGCACTGTGAGATATTCTCATTCATCTACCGATGAGGAAACAGTCTCAGATTGGTTAACACATTTGTCTCAAGTTGCCTCCAAAGCAAGAAACTAATGGAGCTTGAATTAAAAATGCAGTCGGCCTTGACTTCAGAAAAGATCCACAGTCACTAGTTACTTCATAGACAAACGACTCTTGGGAGGCTGTATAACAAACATAATATGGAGACAATATACATCACAGGCAACTCAATGGCATGTAACAACAATAATATACTATGACAGGTTTGGAAGCAGTAGTAGCATTCACTTCCTAAACAACATGTCTCCGGTAACTCTGTGAACTTTGATAAATGTTGATAGTTGTAGAGGGGTTTCAGGCTTTTTGTTCATAGGGTCGCTATGAGTCCTACTTGACTCGAAGACAATCAACAACAACTTTAGCAGAGAAGCTGGTGGATTCAAACCATGTGCCTTCAGGATTGCAGCACAGCTTCTTACCACTAGGACACCAGAGTTACCTGACAACTACTGATTATTTACTCTGTGTTAGGTACTAAACTGTTGCTGCTATGTACGGTCAAGTCGGAACAGACTCATAGTTGGCCTTCCAGTAGGTTTTCAAAGGCAATAAAATGAAGAAGAGGAGATTGTCCATTTTTCTCCCATGGGGCAGCTGTAAGATTTGAACCATGTTCCTTTGGGTTGGCCCCCAGAGCTTCCAAGATACTGAATGAGGCACTATGAACACACTAGCAAAAAGACAGAGAGGTGCTTATAATCCAGTGAAATACATAGACTATACTGAAACAAACAAGCAAACAACAATCCATATGTTATCAAGTAATATGAAGGAAATAAGAGGATGAGCATTCTCCTCCTGTGTGATTTACTGAAAACTTGCAAGTGGGTCAGCTATGGGTAGGTTCTAACTGCAGCAAAAGAATACAGCAGCAATGTAACCAGGAGCACAGCACTACATCAGTGGCAGAATTCTTGCCTTGCCTTTAAGAAACTCACATTCTTTTCCTTATCAATTAATTTCAAGCAATTCACCACCTCAGTGGAGGGTTTTGTTCTACTGCTCTGGTGGCTCAGTGGTAAGAAGCTGCACTGCAATTCCAAAGACACACAGCTCGAATCCACTAGCTACTCTGTGGGAGAAGGATGGGCAATCTCCTTCCATGTGATATATACCCTCTGGAAATCTGCTGAAGGGTCAGATATGGGTGGGTTCTGACTTGAGAGTATTCAACAACAGCAACAATACCAAATTGGTTTCAGTTGGAACTTTCACACTACAATAGACTAATGGGAATAGTCAGCTGTTCTGCTTCCAAAAATCAGCTACAGGAAATTCCATATATCAAATGGTCAAATCCTGCTGTGTGTGATGTCATCATGAGCGACAGGCAACTCTACAGCCATTAACTACAACATGCTCGTTGTCCTCGAGTTGAAACCAACTCAGAGCTGCCCTTCCAGCAAGTTGTTAGAGATGATAAATTGCATGGAAAGAGAGTGCCCACCTCTCTCACGAACAGCTGGCAGATTCAAACTGCCAACCTTTGTGTTTTCGATCACTTGCTACACTTTCAAGAGCTGGACAATGAATAAGGATGACAGAAAAAGAACTGATGCCTTTGAGTTGTGGTCTTGGAGAACAGTAGTGAATATTCCATGGACAGCCAAAAGAACAGACAGGTATGTCTTGGAGAAAGTGCAACCAGAGTGCTCCTTAAAGACAAGGATGGTGAAGCTTCATCTGACATACTCTGGGCATGTTGTTAGGAGGGGCTACTCCTTGGAAAGGGACATCGTATCTGGAAAGATGGCAGGTCAGTGAAAGGGTCTTCAGCCAGATGAACTGACACAGTGACTGCAGCAATGGGCTCAAGTATGTCAGAGATTGTGAGGATGGCACAGGGTTCTGATAAGTTGTTTATAGTGTCATCACAAATAGTACTCGACAGCATCTAACAACCACCACCACCACCACCACCACCACCTCTGTGTTGGTCACACAATTCCCTATTAGGCCACCAGCGCTCTCTAAGTAAAGCAAGCATGTGTAATCTGTGTTAAAGCTGGGGGATATCCTATGCCTCCAGATAGCTCTGTTTAGTGAATCTTGTCCACATGAAACTGCAAAATTAGTGTTAAGTCTTTTTTAACAGATGCAAAAAGCTGAGAGACTGAAAGGTATCATCAATTATTTGAAGTGATCTGCTATCAGACTTACCACTAGGAGATGAAATGTCCTCCTACAAAACATTTCACATCTAAACCTAAATTTTACACATCTAAAAAAGAGACTAAAACTATCAGCTCTTCCTTTCTCCTGAGGAACAAAATGGATTTGATGGCTAGAAAAGGCTTGGGTAACAGTAAGACTACATTTACGTAACCTTATTTACACAGACATAAAAGAGCCCTGGTGCAGCAATGGTTAAGTTCTTGGCTGCTAATCAAAATGTTGATAACTTGAACCCACTCAAGAGAAAGGAGAAAAGATCTGATGATCTGCTCCTGCAAAGATAGCAGCTTGAAAAAAACACCTCCAATGGCATATTTCTAAGGTTTCACTGAGTCACTATGGACTAAAAATTTCTACAATGTACTTAACAAGAACAACATACAGACATAAGGAACACAGAGAATCAATAATCAAACTGCACTTAGACCCCTCACATATAACTTTCTGACGAGTCACAATATTTTTTTCACCTTTGAGTCTAATAATTTCATTAAGTAAAATTACCTGCTTCAAATGGTCCTCCTACATCTTTTTAAGTTAACTAGGAGGGATGTTTGATTCTTCCAGTCTTGAAGAAATTAGAAAAGTAAAAGATCTTGCTCATAATAGACTCTGTAGATATACTCCTCCACACAAAGCTCCCAATAACCCCAACTCCTCTGTCCAATATCAGGGAATATTGATAGTGAAGGTCCCATTCCGTGCAGATATTTAAATGTGAAGTTACTTTTTAGCATGAAACAAAACCTAAATTAACTCCATATTGTGCTTCCTGATGCTAACCACCAAGGCTACATCCAGGTGACCCTGCCCAGAAGGTCAGGCTTCATCCTCAATATAAAGAGGTTAACATGATAGATGTTAACAGGAAAAAGATGTACAATTACATTAGCAAGACTGAAGAGCAATGGGGCCATGGGGGAAGTTCGCTCTTCTGTGGTTTCTGCCCTGTGGATTTGAGAGTCACAGCTTCTGTCTACCCACTAGCTATGGAGACGTTCTGAACACAGTCTCAAAACTGCTATTAATGGGATGGTGACCACCTGTACTTTTCAGTATCATGGTCAAAAGGTAAATCAAGCCACCAAACTCACTACCATTGCATTGACTCTAATTTATGGCAAGATTATGTGCTTCAGAGTAGAACTTGGGGAGGGAAGCACATTTTATTAAAGGTGAAAATATCAGGAAGTATGTTGTTATGTGTGGTCAAGTTGGAATCAACTTATATCTGACCCTCAAGTTGGCTTTCAGAAGCTGTATATCGCACAGGAGGAGTCTGTCCACCTTTCTCCATGAAGCAGTCGGTGGATGTGAACTGACTGTCTTTGGGGGACAGCACAACTCCATATCCACTAGGCCACCAGAGCTCCCTACTAGGAAGTGTGGACAATTCAATATGTACCAAGAATCACATAAAGCATATGGCTAATCAACAGAAAAGGAAAATGAGTGAGCTGAAATATAATGGAGAAAAATAGTCCCCCAAAGAAGTGTGCTCATTATATACTGGAATAATATTAAGTCCTTCTTTTTATAGGTGACTCTCAATTATATTATTTCAGAATAAATACTGCTGGGGTATGGAATAACTGTCATCAATGGTGGTTTGGGAATGCTTAAAGAGATCACCAAAAGAAGTCAGTTAAAACAAAAAGGAGAAATGGAAAATTAACATGAATTTAGTATTTTTTTTTCTAGAGGATTGGTCTCTTGTCATTTTAAATGTTCCCCAAAAAGAGCCTTTTCAAGATTAGCTTTTAAAACAGTGCTGAAAGTGGCTATGGTTGGGGCTTTAAAAACAGCAAATGGGTACTTACATCTTAGAATAAAATTTCCCAGGAAGCATAACACACTGAAAGAACTGTATCCCAAACAACGTGAGAGGAATAGAAATAGCTCGGGCTTTGATTTAAAAACTAACACATTAGCCAAGTATGGCTGTAAAAGTTGGGAAGAAAAGGATTTACAAATCCTAATCAGAAAAAAAGAAGTTGTGCTGCAATCCCAAAGGTATGTGGTTCAAGGCCACCAGCCACTCCCAGGAGAAGGATGGACATTCTCCTCCAGTGTGATTAACTGCCTCTGTAAACCCACTGGAGGGTCAGCTCTGAGTCATTTCCGACTCAATGGTACACAACACACAAAAATCAGAAAAAAAGTTGTAAATGTAAATTAACTTATAACCACATCTTATTTTATAATACGTAAATGAAATCCAGTTAATATGTGAAATATTATAAATACACCCTTGTTAACTCATTGAAATCTAGAAATACTTGTTGTTATGTGCCAGTGAGTCGCCTGTACAAATAGCTATGCACAATAGCTCTGAACTCTGACCTATCTTGATCCTGTCTCTCTGGATCTGACATACTTATCCCCTTATCTCACTTACTATGTCAATCTATCACAAGCAAGGTCTCCCTCTCCGGTGTTGTCCCTCCACCCTTCCAAGCATAACGTCCTTCTCCAGGGATTGGTCTCTCCTGGCCACGTGCCCCAAGTATGTGAGTTAGAGTGTCAAAATCCTTGCCTCTTAGGAGCAACCTGATTTCATCCTCTCCAGGACAGACTCATTTGTTTTCTTGACAGTCCATGGTACTGTCATTTCGATACTCTTCTCCAGCACCACAACTCATAGGCATCAATTGTTCTTCTGTCCTCTTTGGTCATTACACAGTTTAAAAACAAACAAAAAAAACCTTTTTGCCATCAAGTTGGAAACACTCATAGCTGACCTTCCAGTGGGTTTTCAGAGACGATAAGTCACATGGAGAAAGACTGCCCATTTTCTCCCTCAAAGCAGTTGGTGGTGGATATAGTTAGAGTGATCCAAAGATTTTTAAAAACTATTTTCATTAAGAAAATGGAAGAGCACCTTCTATTCAAGATCATGTTCTTCTGGCATATATAACATTAACAGTTCTATGAAAGAGAAGACCTTGTTGTCCAATGACAAGGAAATGATTAAGTAAATTATGGTGTAGCCATAAAGTGGATTGTTATATACCCATTATAATGCATTAAGGAAGAATCTGAACTAACAAAGGAAATGTTTATTTTAAAATTTTAAATTATACAGCAGGACAGGAAATTATATAAACATATTGTGATTCACTCCAATGAAAATACATAAGAATACACAAAGAAAAAGAAGAAAATACTCAAAAACATTAGCAGTGATTGCCTCTGGGGCATAGGATAATGGATGATCTTCATTTTTATATGTGTTTTCCAGTACTCTCATATAGAGTATGTTTTATTTTCATATCGATGGAATTTGGTTAAAATACTAAATGCTGTAATTCCTAACAGATCTCACATATCCCAGAAATACCCACAACGTTCCATGATCAACAAACTTCTTTCAGGCAATTCATTTCATGTCATTCCGAAAATACACAAGGTCAAGTAAGTTCCCAGGATGCTGACACCAGTCCCTTGATCTACCTAAAGACTCAAAATGCTGGGTCCTGCACTTATTATCTAGACAACCGTAGAGAAGTCACTCCAACTTTCTGAGCTTAAATTTTCTCATCTTTCAAATAGGTATTGACTGTATGGACTGCATGGAGAACAAACAGGTTTCTTCCAAAGGGGGTAAAACCAGGCTGCTCCTTGGAGGCAAGGATTCTGAAGTTTAATCTTACATACTTTGGGCATGTTGCAAGGAGAGAGCAGTCCTTGGAGAGGGACGTCATGCTTAAGAGTGTGGAGGGAGTGCCCAAGAGAGGAAGACCCTCAATGAGATGGATTGATTCTGTGACTGGGGTAACAGGACGAGGTGGGTGTGAGATAATGAGGTTGCAAACAACTCAACAGCATATAACAACAACAGGAATATAATCCTGCTTTATATAGATTCTAGGAGCAGATGAGATGCAAAGAGCTTTATATTTAATCAGTATAAAAGAGTAATTAGTGTAGTGGGAAAAGAGTAGTGCGGAGTAACAAGGCAAAGCAGGTAAATAACGATCATGAAGAGGCCCACTGGAGATAAAAGCCAGGCCCCCTAGAGGAACTCTCCATACTATGGCCCTTTTTTTGTTACCCACCAAACCTGGAACACAATTCCCTTTCAGCCAAATCAGAGACAAGCCTATGACGTTAGCAATAACACCAGAAAGAAATTCAGTCGTCAGAACAACCTATCAAATAAGATCGAAAGGGCAGCATTTGCACAAGTATAACTAACGTTCTGAAGACAAGAAGGAAATCAGACAGAAGGATTAATGGAAATCAGAATTGCAGGGAGAAAGTGGGAAAGGTGTGCTTAAATTGATAGTATTGTAATTAATGTTATAAAACACTGTATGCCCGAATGGTTTAATAAAAACCTAACATAGACAGCACCCTTCAATATGGATTGAGGCTCAATATCAGGAAGATGAAGATTCTCACCACTGGCCAAATGGCAGCATCAGGATGGATGGTGAAGAAATTGAGATTGTTCACAGCTTTAGTTTGCTTGCCTCCACAGTCAATACTCTTGACACCAGCAGCCAGGAAATTAAAAGATGTATTGCGATGAGCTGCTGTTAACGACCTCACCAGAGTACTGAAGGGCAATGGTGTCACTCTAGAGACTAAGGTGTGCCTGATACAGGCCATGGTCTTTTCAATCATTTGCTGTGCATCAGAGGGCTGGACTATGACTAGGGATGACAGAAGAATTGATGCCTTTGAGCTGTGGTGCTGGAGAAGAGTATTGAATGTACCATGGACTGCTAAGAAAACGAACAGGTTCATCCTGGAGAGGGTTAAATCAGGCTGCTCCTTGGAGGCAAGGATTCTAAAGCTTTGTCTGACATACTTTGGACCTGTTGCAAGGAGGAATAAGTCCTTGGAGAGGGACATCATGCTTGGTAGGGTGGAGGGACAGCACAGAAGAGGAAGGCCCTGTATGAGATGGATTGAGTCAGTGGCTGTCGTAATGGGGGTAGGTGTGTTGGAGACAGTGAGAATGGCGCAGGATAGAGCAGGATTTAGGGCTGTTGTACATAGGGTCGCTATGAGTTGCAGGCGACTTGACGGCACACAACAACAACACTCATAATAAAGCAAATAAATAAATGGGAATGTGGTAGCTGTCACCATCCCTGCATCTTTAAACAAAAAGAAAAGAAACCAGTAGAGAGGAGAGGAGAGAGGAGCTCACAACTGTAGCAGAAATGCTGCTGTTACGGAGAGGCTTTGGCTCAATTCAGTTCTCTTCTAACCCCGGACTCATGACAAATTCAGGTGGGAATGAGAATGTTGCTGTCATGCATCATTCACCCCTAGAATGCAAACGGGATCCTTGGGATCCACAAGTTTATCACTGTCTTATTTTCAAAAGTAGATCTCTAGACCTTTCTTCCTAAACAAACAGAGCTATTGAGAGGATCCTGACTCACAGTGACCCACAGGACTGAGTGGAGCTGGCCTCACGGTTTCCCAAGGGTGTAAGTCTTACAGAAGCAGATTGTCACACCTTTCTCCCATGCAGACAAAAGTCCTTAATGCCAACCTTTTCATTTGCAGCCAAGTACTTACCTACTGCACCTGCAGGTCTCCTGTGTCCCTTCCTAGTCTGTCTGAAGTGGGAACACCACTGAACGCTCTTCAGCTTCACACTAGCCTCCACTGACAGAGGGCTGTGGTTAAGGAGCAGTGCCTGGATAATGAAAGGAGTCTCCTGCACGCACGGTGAGAAGTTGAATACTGAGCCACCAGTACTGAATCATTTATATCCTGACAGTTATAAATTAGGATTTGACTACCTTTCAGATAGGGTAAACTTCCAGGATAAAAACAGAAGCAAGCTCCATGCTACAGGTGGAAGTATATCTGGAAGCTGGGTCCAGGCTCTGAAGAAATTGAGTCTCAGAGCCACATATGCTCATATTTGGGGTTAGCTGATAGATTCCAGCCCGTGTGGAGTCTCAGACTCTGACTCCAAAGGTTCCAGATGTAGAACTAGTGATGCTGTCCTGTAGACTGTCCAGAACCCAAGTGACACAAGAACCTTGACTTGAGGTCCCTGTGCTTCAAAAAGAAGATAAGGAAATAGCTCCTTGAACTTTGTGCATTTCAAGGTTCTGGGGCTGATGAATGAAAGAGTTATGCAAGACTAAAAACTGTTGTGAATTCATAATTCTCAAATGTTTCCTGAAATATTATTAAATAAAGCACAAATTACACATTGTTGAAAGATTCACCTTACTTTTTAATGAAGCATGAGAAGAAAGAGAAAACTATAGAAGATATATGTTGTTGTTCGCTGACAAGTCAGAACCAACCCATCGTTTTTCCTCCAGTAGAATTTTAGAGGCAGCCAACTACACAGGAAGACACTGTCCATCCTTCTCCCATGGAGCAGATTTGAAGTGCATGCTTTCAGGATTGCAGCACAGTTTCCTACTCTAAGCCACCAGAACTCCTAGCAGATATATACCATTAAAATAATATTAATAGCAATTTTTTGTTGAACATTAATGCTAAAAACCTGGCAGAAATGTGGTGAACTTAATTATTTTCTATCTTTGCTTCATATTTTATCTGAAAACAACATACTTCTTTGTAAAAGATAAATAAGACCAAGTTTTAATGCTTTTGGTAGACATCACTTTTCTTGACAAGCTTCAACAACAAACGACTGGCATCCAAGCCATCACAAACATGGACAAGTAAAATGCAAAACCATCCCCCACCCAGCACTTGGAATGTGTCTTAAGAAAGGAGAAAAAGAAAGAAATTTAATGTAGTCCTTCTCCTGCTCTGAAATATTAAAGTTTCAAAAGATATAGTTAATACAATTGAAGGGTTAATTTATCATGATGCTGGAGGAAAAAAATAACAAACCTTGAAACCCTCCAAATAGTTTATTGGCTTTGAAAACCAAATCATGTTATATCATACTAAATAGATTAGAGGTTCAAGACGTTAAAGTATTGCATTACATTGGCAAGAATACATAGAAAGCTCCATTCCTACCTTTATTGTTAATAGCTTTCTAATCCCTTACCAGAAATTTATAGTTTAGAAATGGCAACACATCTTAAAGATTAAAGCCATGTGACAAATAGTTCATGTCCCTTAATAACCAAATCACATGCCTTAGATTGGGGAAGCTTATCTGCCTTTTCCTCCTATACGATTTCCCTGGTAGGGAATACTTTATATCCCTATTACATGAATGATGAATGGGGCCGTTGGTTATGGTCTGTTATTTGCTTGGCTGTAGTCAATATGTTTTCTTTGGACAGGGATTTCTGTGATTTATCTCTCTCCCAGCCTTATCACTTATTAACTCTGAGTAGACAGGAAAAAGCCAAGGTTGTGAATAAGGTCTAGTGTCCATTTAGACCTCTAATGTCAGTGAAAATATTCCTTTTAATGATCCCGTTACACTAGCTACTCAAGTCCTGATTACACTCCACTCCAAATAGGAAATAAAGGTCATATTTCTTGGAAAGTATGTACATAAAATATGCAAAATAATATGCTTGCTTCAGATCAGCTTTATTCTTTGCAGAATCGACTTTCATTTTATAGATGTCACAGAAATACAATAGGCACTTTTAGTGATTGTGGCGGTGGTTGTGGCCCCCACTGCAGCACCAGATGTGAAGGTAATTGTATATACAGCAGTGAATCCAGGATCGCAGGTCACATCAGTACACTCCAGATCAGGAGACACCACATTTGGTGAAAAACCTCTCTTGAGCAGAGAAAAGGAATCTTGAGATCTGCCCCTTCTGTGTCACAAAAGCAAAGCGAGTAAACATTCCCTCTTCCTTGAATTCTTTTCTTTGTGTGTAAATGGCTCATTTGGAGTAATATTCAAGACATGTGGACAGGAGTAGCCTGTTAATTTTTCTTTCTTGTTGGGTCTTTTCCAATTAGGACACAGCTAAGGCAGAACTGCTCGTCAAGTGTTCATTACTCAGCTCTCCCCTGGCTGAATCCTAAGTGAAAACAATCTGATATAAAAGAAAACACATTCTTGCCTTCCTCTCCTCAAATTTTCCTGCGTTTGCTTAGGCCTCTCTGTATAACAATTAACATATGTGCAGAGTATTACCCTTTGCTAAACACTGTCATGACCGTTCTTTCATTGATACTCACAAGACCCTTGGGAAACACAGAGGAGTGATGACCTCTCTGTCCATTAAGCTAAGGAAACCAAAACTTAGGAGGCTTAACCCCTCTGCCTCCCTCACCTCACATGCAATCCATCTCCAGGTCCTGTCAAGAGTTCCTCTTAAAGATGTCCTGAATTTTCTCACTTGATTCCGTTTTTCACTAATTACCACTGAAATCAAATCATCAAATCTCTTTTCCAGACAACTGCTATGACCTCTTCATAGGTCTTCAAAAATCCAATCTGCTCTCTTGTGCCCCATTCAGCTACAGCAATTATTTTCTTCCCAAATACAAATCTGGCATGTCCACCTGTCATTAAAGGTGCTTCCAGAACTGCCTGCCCATTGTTTTTTTTTTCCCTTCACTTTTTTGTTAATAATTTTTAATGCAATGTATATCTTTTTACAGCCTATTCATATTAAACATTTCATTCCCCCCATTCATTCATTATCGTACATTTTCCTCCCTGTCCACCCCTCCCCCCAGTTCGTTTTTCGTTTTTCTCTTTTAAGTAAAAAAAAAAATTCTTTCATTGTTATACAATTCCCCCCACTCACCCCAAGTCCACTGTCCACTTGCTCTTAAGATCACCACCACACCCCTCCAGAGAGTTTAGAAGGCTGTACCCGCACTGGCCTCTCCCACTTTCCCAGTCTTCCTTCTCACTACCCTTTGCCTCTCTCTTAACTTCTCAGACTTGGTGGAATTTTTGCAACCTTCTAAGGTGTCCCACAAGTGTCTTCTTCCATGTTTCCCTCCGCCAGAGTATTTCTCTCTCTCCCCAGTCTTATCATTGTTCCATCCCTCACTTATTGCCAGGTTAACTACTACTCCTTCTTTAAATCTCAGCTCATGCATCTTTTCCTGAGGGAAAACATCTTTTAACTGGACAGTGAAGGTCAAGCGTCTATATAATATGCTTGTCTGAAAGAAACCCTGCTCCTATCTTTACGGGCACTGACCTAGTTTGAAATAGTAAACTTATCAACATCTATGTTCTCTTTTAGACTATCAGATCAACAACAGTGATTGTGTCTGGTTTTACTCAGCACTGTATCTCCAAGGTTTATAACATGGCTTAGAACAGAACAGGCAATCCACAAATATTTGTGAAACAAATAAGTGGAATAACAAACAAAAGTGATAAAATCAGAACTAGGACCCTGGTCTCTGATGCCTAGAAAGAAACAATGTCTCCAATCATGATGAAACCTGGCATGTATATAACCAGCCAAAGTATGTTCTATGTATTTTAAAAATAAACTATCTTCCGGTCTACATTTCTTGTTTGGATCTTACTTTTAGAGAGAATTCACAATGTACCAGGCACTGTAATGTGTGAATTATATCCACTGACTCATTCATCTTTGGAGCCAATGTACTATTAATAGAGCCCATTTTACAGATTGAAAAAAAAAGATAATTTATAATTTAGCTCCAAACCCATTTTTTTTTCCTTTACGATATTCGTCTCTGTGCCCTATGAATTGAACGTAAACATCTAGTGACAAGACATGGATTATTCATTAACAGCTTTTATTTCTATTCTGTGCCATCCAGAGCACAAAAATCAATGAGGACCCACCAATCTTGAAATATGTCAACAAATTATTAGAAAACACCTATCACTCAATCAACAAGCTCTATAATTACATTGAGACCTGAAGGAAAAAGGAAACATCTATCACAAGTAAAGTGCTGAGTCAAACTGATTAGAGGCAGGGTCTTACATAGTAAGATTGAGGAGGGCTAATTCTTTCTTCATGAAGCTCTTGGTCTTTCTATGAATCACTTACCATGAGGGCTAAGAGTAAATGGGGGTAAATGGTGAATGAGTGGTCCTAATAAAAAAAATGGGGGGGAGGTTAAAACAGAATGAGCCAAAAGGAACAACAAAATCACCTAGTCCAATTGGCTTGTCTTCACAATTGAAATAATGGATGTGGACTTATGAACAACTTGTTTAGGGCAAAAGAGGGCAGGTCTGTCTCACCGTTCTCAGCCCAGGATCCTGTACACTGTACAACAGACGTCACAGATGAATTCAGAGAGGAAATAGAATTCAAACCGAATCTTACTGTGAAATTTACCTCATTCAAAGTAACCAACTATGAGCTTGAGGCGTACTTTGGCTGGATACTGGAGCTGAGAAAGGACTCAAATGACGGAGAGACTTGAAATCATCAAAGGGGTTTGAGCAACATCTTGCACATGGTGAGTAATAGAAAGTTGCCCCCCCTCCCCATGCCCTGGAGGAGCAGTTCCTGGATGGTACAAGAAAAAAGCTCAACTGCTAGCTGAAAGGTGGACAATTCATGTTCACTCAGAGGTACCTAGAAAGAAAGACCTAGTGATCTATTGTTCCTGCTGTGTGCTGTTGAGTTGGAACAAACACATAGCTGACCCTGCAGTCAGTTTTCAGAGGCAGTAAACTGCATTGAGACAGTCTGCCCATCCTTCTGCCCTGTGTCCTTGGGATTGCAGTGCAGCTTCCTGCCACCAGGCCTCCAGAAGACAAGGGAGCACAGATCTCCTCTGCCTCGGAAGGCCTCTCTGGGAGTAGGAATCACTTGCATGATGGCAATTGGTTTGTATTCCTCTAGGAAAACGCTGTCACTTATAGTCCTCACTTCTGGCTACAACTTCATCTCTAGAAGATTGGCTTTTGTTTTACAGAGTTTTCAAGGACCCTAAACAAAGCTTACTGGCTAAGAGGGTCTTGAACCTTAATTATAACCTTAACCTTAATTATAACCAGAATATATTTAAGATCCTAAAAACAAGGGTACCCCAGATACTAAAGTTTCCAGAGGAGTGGTTGAAATTTGAGATGGAAACAAGGGAACAGGAATGTGCCAAGTGTGAAAAATTATTAATGGAGAATTTTATCATTAAAAGCTTCCTTATTAAAACTCTGTTAAAATATCTCTTGGCTTCATTCCTCCTTTTCCCTGACCTTATTCACTATACACTCTACCACCATGATATTATTCAGTCTCTTATTACAACTTCTCTTCAGCTCCCTTAAATTCTTTTCTTAATCCCTTTTCCAAGCCCCTAGTTCTTCCAGCCCTTCAGTTCCCTATCCAAACTCAAGAACTCTCCAAAGAGAGTCCAACTCCTAGCCACCCTCTATTGGATTTCCAAGACTGTAAATCTTTACAAGATGGGACTGCCCAACTATCTCCTATGAAGCAGTTGGGAGGGTTGAACTGCCAACCTTTCAGTTAGTGAAGTAATGCATTTCACACTATGTTCTAGGCACTAGGTATTCAGGCCTCCAGGTGCTATCAGTGGTTCTAGAGGAGTTCAGAATGAAAGTATGTGTTATATAAAAACTGTCATATTCATATGTACGAAATTTCTTTTTCTTGCTACTGTATTCATAGGGAGCTCTGGTGGCCTAGTGGCAAAAATTTGCACTGCAATACCGAAGGCATGTAATTCTAGTCCACTAGCTGCTCCATGGGAGAAAGATGGGCAATCCCTTCCCGTGGGATTAACTGCCTCTGAAAACCCAATGGAGGATCACCTATGGGTCAGTTCCAACTTGAGGGTACACAACAACTGTAGTCCCACTTTGGACTTTCTATTTCTTTCCAGTGTTTGGTATTGCTCATGTGTATATACTCATATTTTTGTTGAAAGTACCTAGATAATAGAAACAGTTAATGTGAAAGACTGTCAATGAAAGGCGTGGAATCCAGAGATGCCAGGGGAAAAAGGCTGGTGATATATTGTTGAACACATTAGCCACTGCAAACTCACAGAAAATGCATCGCCATTCTATATGGACCCACCTGGAGGTTTCTGACCCACCATGAGTTGGACTGAGCAACAACTAGTTATTATAAATTTGTCACTAAAAGTTCTAAAGAACATTTCTTAGACCTACAAGAAGATGATGGGAGTATAAAATACGTCAGGCTGGGGACACAGCAACAAAAGAATGAATAACAAATGTCACCATTTGTTAATGGAAACTACTATTCTCTAGTCTGGTGCTAGGTGCTGTATATATTCCTTGATCCTAAAAATATCACATACTGAGGTTACTATTTCTTTGTAAAGATGACATAACTATGGCTCATCTTCACATGACTATGCCTCACGGACATTCCAAAAATGTCATATAACTCAAATGACATTCAAAAACTCTTCCTGGCAACCTTGTAGTTGATAAGTAGTTGCACTTCTAACCCCAAAACACACAGTTAGAATCCACCAGCCGTCCTGTGGGAGAATGAGGGGCAATCTCCTCCAGCCAGGGTGTTGCTGTTTTTTGACAGCTGTGAAGTCAGAACTGACTCAGAGCTGACCCTCCCAGGGGTTTCCAGAGATGATAAAATCCACATGAGTATGATTTACTACTTTTGAAAACCAACTGGAGGATCTGCTATGAGGTGATTCCAACTCATACTACCAACAATTAAGTGGTAGAGTTGAGAACTGAACCCATAATCTCTTGAGCCCAAGCACACAGTCACCATGTTGTGTTATCTCATAGGGAAGAAGTGGTGGAGGACGGGAAAGGAGAGAAAGAGAAAAGCAGATGTATAAGAGTGAAAGAAAGCTTGGGAGACCCTCCACAGTAAAGATTACCAAGCTCCATAAAAATACTCAATCCAAACTAGATCTTTCTACATGCAAAGTGAAGTTTTGGCAAGGGATGCAAAGTTATTTGGGGCATGAGATGCAAAACAGGAAGTCTTTCCAGGAACACTTTTTATTTCAGCATTAATTCTGAGATTAATGTGCAGGGATTTGGGTTAGTCATTCCACAGGGGCAGGAAGTTGGGTAAGAATGTTCAGAATGGAAGAACCTGAAGAGAGAACAGATCTGAGAGTGACCAATCTAAACATCTGCAGTGTCTGATGACCATCCTGTGGGGCCTTCAGCAACTCTTTCCAGGGACTAGACCACTTATGACTTTCAGTGCAAATCTAAGTGGGTCAAACACTGCCCGGCTCCCATCATATTTTCTCCAATCACAGTGGCCTCTCTTATAAGAGAAGTGACTGGAAAGAAGGCAGAGCCTTCCTGTTTTGACTACTTCTCACCCTAGAAACCAATTCTAAGAACTGTGTAAATGAAGTTAAAGGCTCTTAGAATCCTTTTGTCAGTTCCAACAATTACTTACGGCTTAGCAAGGAAGCTTACAATTTTGCAAGATGCAAGTCACTTTAACACGTAACAAGGGTAGAAAAACAAGCTGTGAAGAGAGCAAAGCATTGGGGACCCACTGAAAGGGCAGCGAGGTTTATGGGGCATTTATCTCCCTCTGAGCTGAAACGATGAGACACGTGATGAGAGACTGTGAAAACAATACAATTATTGGGTAGTTGTGCAACTTTTATTCTTCTAGAAAACATTATTTAAAAATGAAAATTAGTCTTGCCCTGCCTTTACATAAGAATAACTGGACTAAGTTAATGACACTCTCAGAAGTGGTGCTGAGTATTTTTGTTCTAATCCAACTGGGATTCACTTTCCTCTCTGACTTAAATCAGAGCAAATACAAGACAAGTTAAACATCTGGCAGCTAAGAATTCTTAAGATGCCCTTGGTAAGAACCAGTGATAAAGAGCTGTGCTTACTATCGCTGGGGTGGCTACAGTCTTGACCAGAGGATCCCATTTGCACCCAATCTGCATCTACTCAAATTATTTCTTCTTCTGTCTTTCTGTGCATAGATTAGACCATGCTGTTCCTGTAGGAGCCATTGTTTGATTTTTTTATTTTTTTAAAATGAAATTGATTTTTTTGAGAGTCCCACATACACATACTCAAACTCTCTTAAACTCTGAAAATGGCAAGGGTGCCTTAATTCACATTACTATTTCTTGAGCTCTATCATCTTTCTTCTCTTTCTCTCTCTAAGGAAGAACATTTCCTGGAGATACTCCACTAAGAAACAAGAGAGTTGACTCAGTTGATCCAGAAAACCAAGCCTCACATCTTGAAGCGGTGTAGATCTTAAAGAAAATGAAGTGTGAGCATCTGTGGCTGGAGGAAAGGCTGGTGGTGCAAATGGACAATGTCCTACACAGTTGTTTGGCTGTACAGAACTGAATGGTTTATGGCCGTCTCTATATCTTTGCTGGTAACGGTCAACAAACAGGAAGGTAAACCACTTGTCGAGAGCACCAGAAATGAACAAGAGACCCTTGGTAAAGGCATTTAATGCTAGCAATCAAGAGAACCATGTGTATCCTGCTAATTAACATAGATGTTCTTTTGTCAGAAATTAATGTGATTTCACAAAGACGGCTAACAATCAATTATATAGGATCTTTGGGGATGGTCTTCTGTGAATTTCTTCAAAATTTTGCTCCCACTATGAAGAGTCATTAAGACTTTGTCATAGGATATACAGAACGCCAAATTTCCTTGCCCAGTCAGTGCCCACAGTCAGAGGTAAGATCAGCAGAAGCATTTTTCATGCTTTAAATTTCCCGCGTGCGTGCTCACGTGCGTGAGCCCCAACCTACCACTCTTTTCTTTCATAACTTTTCTAGACTCAAAAAAAAATCTGCTGCTTTTATCTTTGATCTTAATTCCCACATGATTTAGATTTTCCAAGATGTGATTTATTAAATTGATGGTAGAGGAGTTCCATGGTGTAATGGTTAGCACTCTGGACTCTGAATCGAGTGATCCGAGTTCAAGTCTCGGTGGGACCTGCATCCTATTTCGTTCCCTTACCTCTGAGAGCTCTGGTGGCCTAGTGGCAAGGAGTTGCAACTACAATCCCCGAGGCTCACGGTTCGAATCCACCAGATGCTCTGCCGGGGAAGGAGGGACAATCTCCTCCTTGTACCAGTCAGATCTGATTTGACGGTACACTCACATAAAAATAATAAATTGATGGTAATTTTTTTTAATGGTTAAAAAAAATTCAAAATAATGACGGGTCCCTAGCTATTTTCTTTTGAGAACTTAAGTCATTTAATGGGGATGATTTTTTTTTCTTTTAAACTTTTATGGCCAGGTGGCTCTAGGGGATATTTTGTTGAGCACTGATTAAAAATAATTTCTTCTAAATGAGACCTGACCACAAAATGGAACCATTAATGGGCAGGGACGTGTCACTAAAGCGGAAACCACGCCTGATTGCCCCTCGTACCTCCCACCACACAAGCATTTTCTTCTTTTTCTTCTCCTTTTCTTGTTCTTAATAGCAGAGTAAATAAGCAGCTAGTGAGGCCTAAATGTTTTCGGCCAAAAACAGAGTCCAAACTCCTCAGAGACAACATTTGGCCTCTGTGGTTTTGTAATATGTTCCAGAACACCGAGTTCAGTGAAGAACATTGTGAAAAACTCCCATCCATTGGAATGATGCTGGGGAATGTTACAGTATCAGAAGTTTCAATTGGTCCTCTTCCTGCAGGCCTATAATGAGGCTTGTTAAAAAAAAAAAAAAAAAAGTAGTGCTATGTGGAAGTTCTCATGGGAAAAATGAATGGCAAGAAATCCTAGCTTTAAAAGAAACAGCTAATCTGCTAGTTTGATTGTTCTTCAAAACTTACGCTGAACCAATGAGCCTAATTAAAAACACTTGGCCTACTTCTATAAAGCATCATAGCTTTCTCTATGCTTCGTTTGTATACACCACAAACTCCAGATAGACTATTATTTTTTCAAGTGCTCACTAACAAAGTGCTGACTTTGTTGGGATGGCTGAGCTAATTTCTTGAACTCAGTGTGAAACCTTAGCTAAACAAAATTGTGGTAATTTTCCTTAATTTGTAAAAGTGATTGGAGTGCAAACAAAATTTTCCTCTTGGGTCAATCCTATAATTTTCAATTAACTAAAACTAATCGTCAGGCAGGAACCAAACCTGCATTTTGTTTAAAGGACTGGGAGGCATTTCCAAGGGTCAGGATGCATTAATTGTTTTAATAATTTTGAGAGAGAGAGAGACTCTGAGCAATGAAGAAGCCTCTTTGGTTTTGCTCTTAGAATGAAAATAAAAGAGATGCTTTGAGGTAAAATATCACAG
The DNA here is from genome assembly GCF_000299155.1 of Elephantulus edwardii. Lineage (NCBI taxonomy): Eukaryota > Metazoa > Chordata > Mammalia > Macroscelidea > Macroscelididae > Elephantulus > Elephantulus edwardii. The sequence continues at coordinate 244,823 of NW_006399947.1, forward strand.
CAAAAATAAAACGTATCCATTTAATTGTATGATTACAATTTGGATATGTTCATGGTGTTAACAGAGCCATGTCTTCATTGTTCATCTCTTTGTGTAAAAGCAACTTCTACTCCCTGGCCTTGTGACCCTTTACTGAATGAAGGCTATACCTGAGTCTGGTTTCTGGAAACAGCTACCTAAAGATGGTTGATACAAAGCAGAAGTCCGAGAACGGTGCTATTCAAAGTGCAGTTCTTGGACTAGTAACATCAGCATCACTTTGGAGATTGTTAGACATGTCAGGTCAGACCCAGACCTACTGCATCTGAATCTGAATTTCAACAAGATGCCTGAGGGTGTGTTTTGCACATTACAGTTTGAGGATCATTGTCCTGGAGTAAATACTGGATACTAAGACTGTACTGGATGCATTTCACAGGAAATCTATCAAATTCTCACCATCCAAAAGGGGCAAATTTGCTTTGTAACCCTAGATTCCTACCACCAGGTGGGTCCATGTGCCAAAACTACTTTGAGCAGACAAAATGCAGCTACTAGGGAAGAAAACACCAACCCAGAAGTAAGTATGAAAGCCACCAGTTTTCTCTCATCAAAATGCTATACTATCCATTCATGCACAATTCTCTAATATAATGCAGACAAACCACAGCAGAGCTCTAGAAGCATCCAGAATGACCCAAGCTTGGCTAGAATTCCTCTCCATTCCCCTCCTGTCTCATGCAACTTGCAGGTATTCTACCCATCATTTAAACAAACTGACACAGTTCAAAAATCAGTCGAATTCTCATTAACCATGGATAGTCAGTGGGATTCTTGACAAAACACACACACACACACCCCCAACTAAAAATTAATCTCACATGGTCATTCATGGAGAAGCTGTCTTAACAGGAAGTAGATTTTAAAATAAAATACAGGCACATAAGGTAAAGAGGAACACTCATGAGATCAAGATCAGTCTGTGTTCACAGGTGCAAAGGTCCTTACCTGTGTAAATGAATCTTCCTGGAGTTCCTTTGCAGAACTGTTTGGATTTGTAGGACAATGTGACTTCTACCACACCAGGGATGTGCCGGGGAGGCGTCTGCACACGGATGGCATGAGGAGTGATCAACTAAAAGAGATATTGGAGGAAAATTGTCATTGTGTATGCTAAGGACCCATTCCACAGACTTCCTACCAACTGTCAATAAACCAAATGCTCAAACACGTAATTAACCTGTCACTGCTTAGCTACAACCTTGATGGAATCTGCAAAAGGCACCGATGACTATATTTACTAGTGCTTTGTGTGTAACCAGAACAGTATCTGTTTTCCTCCCAAGCAGGCAGGCGCTCTACTTCCTGGTTTGAAAAGGCAACCTGGCCTAATGAAATGATGTGTCTGACACAGGATATCCTTTGGAAAGCCTGTTTGAAGCAGACACTCAAATCAGAACTGAGTTCTGTCATGCCTTTTCAGAAGTTGACAGGGATGGTGTTTGAACTGAGCCCTTAAACACATGGAAAATATGGGTAGGAAAAAGTTAGCCCAGGCATTCCGATTAACTGAAAAACACACATATGAAATACTCCAGTTAATGAAGACTGTTAATGGAAAGAAGAAGCATAATTAGAGAGGAATACAGGAGAAATAAAAAAATTATGCTTCCCTTGACAGCTGATAGGTTTGATCAGTCCTAGTGACTGATGTTCCATAAAGGGCAAAAGTTGGAAAAGAGCAGCAGGATGATTACTGGTCTTTCATGCAATGCCATGTGCAAAATGAGCTCTTTTGGCAATCAGATTACACTGTGAGGCAGAATTTATTTTTTACTACTCTTATCTTTGTTTGTATAAAGAAAATGTTATTAATGGTCATAAAACTGGCATTATCTCAGTTTTTGAGAACTCCAGCCCTGGTATTTGACTGGTTGACCTCTACTGGTAAAGGATTCTGCACATTATCTCCCTCTGGTATCTGCAATTGCCACTCCTTGTCTTCTGCCAGATTCACTTACCATGTGTGTCCTAAGTCAGTATGACTGGATCATCACATGAGTTTGTCTTAACTTGTGCTTTTGCTCTTAGTACAGGGGCAACTAAGAATGAACTTGTGTTTCAACATGCAAACTAAGCCCAGTAAAAAGTGTTTTGTCCAGAGATTCACTGATAACACTTTAGCACCCAAATGACAGCTTCGGGGTCACATTCTGGTAACCTCTCCTCACAGCAAGTCCTGAGGAAAAACATGTGAGAAGATTTCTACTGCCAAATTGGACAAGTAATTTCTGATAAAATGCATAGAGCATAAGCAAAACATCATCTGCATAAAATATACTATAATGTGTCACTTGTTGCTGTTGAGGCCAACTACAACTCATAATGGCCCTATGAAAAACAGATTAGAACCTGACCCTACTGTGTGCTGTTTTCATCATCTCTTGCTGTCTTTGAGCCCACTGGTAGAGTCACTGTTTCAACCCATCTTAATGATGGGCTTCTTCTCTTTCACTGATCCCCTACCTTTCCTAACATGATGTCCTTTTCTAAGGACTGGCCCCTCTTAACAAAATGCCCAAAATATATGAGATAAAGTTTCACTATCCTTGTTTTTAAGGGGCACCCTTGTTGTAATTCTTCCATGGTAGATTTGTTTGTTCTTTTTGGAAGTCCCTGGGATCTTCAAAACTCTTCTCTAACACCATAACTATAACTCGTAGGCATAAATCTGTATGTCATCTTTCTTGTTCACTGTCCAGCTTTCAACTGTATAAGAATTAACTGAAAATATCTTGGTTTGAAATGTTGTAAGCCCTTCCATAGAATGTACAGCACTTCAGTTTGTTTGCTGAAGGTGTACAAAAGACTTCTGAAAATCAGTTTATGTGGAACTTCAGACACTGAGCTAAACTCCATGGCTAAAGGTTTACTCATACAGGTGCACAAAACAAATAACACTAACAATAAAAAAAATTTCATATGTCTTCCCAAATGTATCCTTACACGTGTCCTATAAGCAAAGTATATATAATTGTTATTATTTTTCTATTATTGTTATTGTTTCTAGGTGCTATTGAATATGACACATAGTGACCCTAGGAGCAGACTAAACCCTATCTTGTGCCATCATCACACTTTCTAACACATTAGAACCCACTGCAGCAGTCACTGTATCAACCCACCTCATTGAAGGCCTTCCTCTCCTTTACCAACCCTCTACCTTTCTAAGCATCATGTCCCTCCCCAAGGAATGGGCACTCCTAGTTAAATGACAGAAGAACACAAGACAAATCCTCATTATCTTTGCCTCCAAAGAGCACTCTGGCTGCACTCTTTCCAGAACGTATTTGTTTGTCCTCTTGGCCATCCATGGGATGTTCAGTGCTCTTCTCCAACACCACAAAGCTCAAAAGCATCAATTCTTCTCTGTCATCCCTATTCTCTGTCTAGATCTAGGATGCATAGCAAGTGATCAGAAAGTAATAATATATAGAGAACAGATGAAGAGAGGTTTTAAAGGATAGTAGAAAAGTGATCTTTCAAAAATCAAGTGCTTATTTCCTCTGAGCTGTTGATACAACATTACTAAGATGCTGAGAACTAACACTTGTTGAGAGTCTCGGAAATATACTCTACATCTAGAGATTTAACATAGTCTCTACTATGGTTAAATAATTGCTCTATTATTATTTCTTTTTTCTTTAGAAGTAAAAATAGAAGTACAAGATAATACCAATAATCTTAAAAATGACAAGGAAAAATATTTGGGCCTATTTATCTTGTTTGGATCCACAATCAACATTCTTGGCACCAACAGTCAGGAAATCAAAAGATGAGTTGCACTGGGAAAGTCTGCTGTTGGGGACCTCTCCAGAGGGCTGAAAAGCAATGATATTAGTTTAGAAACTAAGGTGTGCCTGATCCAGGTCACGGTTTTCTCAATTACTTGTTATGCATCAGAAAGCTGGCCAGTGATTAAGGATGACAGAAGAAGAATTGATATCTTTTAGTTGTAGTGCTGAAGAAGAGTATTGAACATACTATGAACCACAAAAAGCACAAAAAAGTCCTGTGCTAGAAAGAATGAAGTGGGATTGCTCCTTGGAGTCAAGGATTTTGAAACTCTATCTCATGTACTGTGGGAAAATTGCTAGGAAAGATGAGTCCTTGGAGAAGGACATCATGCTTAGGAGTGTGTATAGCTGGCACATGAGAGGAATACTCTGGATCAGATGGATTGACACATGACTCGGGTAATGAGGATAGGTGCATTGGAGATAGTGAGATTGACTCAGGATACAGCAGGGTCCAGAGCTATTGCTCATCAGGTTACTATGAGTCATGCTCAACAACATATAACAAGCAAAACAACAATCACAGAGCATAAATGGTTCGATAACTTTTTAAACATAGTTACATCACTTTTGTTATGTGTCACAGAGTCAGAACTGATTTGTAACTGATTCTCCATGGAGTTTTCAGAGGCAGTAAATTGCAGAAGAGGAGACTGCCCATCTTTCTTCTGCAGAGCAACCATATGCCTTTGGGTTAGTGATGCAGTCTCTTACCATGAGACCACTAGAACTCCCTTTTTAAAGGTAATAAAAAGCAGTATTTCCAAATTCTACATATGAGTTTTTGTAGCCCCAGCATAACCTATTCAGACTAAAACAATATGGTGACCTCTTCCATTAAATACATAACTAAGAATGGAGCTTCAAAATCCTAGCCTCCAAGGATAAACTTGGTTTCACCCTCTTTAAGACAGACCTATTTGTTTTCTTGGTGGTCCATGGTATGTTCAAGACTCTTCTCCAGCACCACAACTCAAAGGCATCAATTATTTTACTATCCTCCTTAGTCATTTTCCAGCTCTATCTAATGCACAGCAAGTAACAGCAAAGATCATGACCTGGATCGGGCACGCTTGAGTTTGTAGACTGACTCTGGAGCTCCTTATCACTCTGGAGAGGTCCCTGACAGCAGATTTTCCCAGTGCAATTCATCTTTTGATTTCCTGACTGCTGCTGCTAAGAGTATTGATTGTGAAACTGAGCAAGCTATACTTGTTAATAACCTCAGTTTCTTCTCCAACTATTAATGGTGTTGCCAATTGGCCCAGTAGTGAGAATGTCTGTCTTCTTGATGTTGAGCTTCAATCTATTTTGAATACTTCAGTCCTTGACCTTCTGGAAGCAAGCACTTCAGGTCCACCTCACTTTCAGCATCAAGGTTGTATCATTTGCATAATGTAGATTGTTGATAAGTCTCCCTCCAGTCCTAATGCTACAGTTCTCATAAAGTCCATCCTTCTGAACAATCTGTTTTGCATCTAGATTAAAAAGGTATGACGACAGGATGCATCCCTGATGAATTCCTTTCCAGATTTTGACCCATACAGGGTCTCCTTGCATTGTTCTGAGGATTGCTTCCTAGTCTGAGTACAAATTTCTCATGAGCACAATCAAGTGTTCTGGGATTCCCATTCTCCTCAAGGTTAACCACAATTCCTTGTAATCCATACAGTCAAATGTCTTTGCATAGTCAAGGAAAGAGAGATAGACATTCCTCTGGTACTCTTTATACCAAGATCTGACATTGGTGATAATGTCTCTAGTGACACAACATCTTCTAAACTCAATTTATATTTCTGGTAGTCCTCTGTCCATATACTGTTCCAGTCATTTTGGATAATCTTCAGCAGAATTTTGCTTGCACGTGATTTTGTTTGATAATTTCCACACTCTGTTGGGTCACCGTTTTTAGAATGGGAATAAATATGGACCTCTTCCGGTCAGTTGGCCAGGTGGCTGTCCTCCAGATTTCTTGGCACAACCTGATGCACATGTCCAGGGCAGCATGTGTTTGTTGAAATGTGTCAACTGGTATTCCATCAATTCCTGGGGCTTTCCTTTTTTGCCAAGTCCTTCAGAGCAGCCTTAACTTTCTCCTTCATCACCATTGCTCTTGATCATATGTTGTTTCTCGACATTTTTCTGTGTCAGCCAATTATTTTTGGTACAGTGACACTGTATATGCTATCTTCTTCTAATGCTTCCTGGATCATTCAATATTCTGCCCATATATATAATCCTTAATTGTTGAAACTCAATGGCTTGACTTTGTTCTTTAGGTCCTTCAACTTAAGAAATGTCAAGCGAGTTCAGCCCTTTTGATTTTTCAATTTCAGCTCCTTGATCATTTCATTATAATACTTTGTTTTGTCTTCCTGAGCTGCCTTTTGAAATCTTCTATTCAGCTCCTTAAGATTTTGATTTCTTCCCTTTTCTTTGGCCTCTTGGCACTCTCATGGAATATTTCGTGTTTCTTCTGACATCCATTTTGATCTTTCGTTCTTTCTCTATCTTTGTAATGACCTTTTGCATTCTTCATGGATGATATTCTTGATATTGTTCCACAGCTAATGTGGTTTTGTTCATTAGTGTTCAAGGCCTCAAATCTGTTTCTGAGTTGGATTTTCATTTTGGATGCGATAGACTCCGGACAAAATTTTTATTCCTGTGGATTTGATTTAACCTCCTTTAGCTTTAATTTGAATCTGCATATGAATAGTTGATGGTCTGTTCCACAATCAGCACCTGGCCCAGTTTTCACTGCTGATACTGAACTTCTCAAACAATTCCTTCCACTGATGTAATTGATCTGATTCTTGTGCATCCCATTAGGTGAAATCCATGTGGATATCCTGCTTTTATGTTTCTTATAAAAGGTATTTGCAGTGAATAAATCATTAAGTGTCTAGAATTCTATCATTCTATCCCAATCCTCATTTTTGTCACCAAGTCCATGTTTTCCAACTACTGATCCTTCATCCTAGTTCCCAAGTTTTGCATTCCAGTCACTCATTATTACTTGTGCATCTCTGACTGCAAAAATTGATAGAAATAATCTCTTTCCTCCTGTTGTGAGTGTGTGTATAAATTTGAATAACACTGTTATTAGTAGGTCTTCATTGTATGTGTATGGATATTATCTTGTCACTCACAACATTGTATTTCAAGTTGGATCAAGAAAGGGCCTTTTTAAATATAAAAGCAACGCCGTTTCTTCTCACCTTTTCATCTTTGAAGTAGATCATATGATTACAACCAAGAAAATCACCCTCTGGAGAAGTTCTACTCTATCTCATGTAGGATCTGCAGATGCAGAATCAGCAACTAACAACAACAAGAAGCAATCAAATTACAAATATTGGTGTACTTAATAATCACTCAAAGAATGGCTTATTTCATTGTTAGAAAGAACTTTGTTGTTTTTGTTGTTGTTGTTGATTGCCATTGAGTTGAGCACAACTCATGGTGACCCTAGGGGAAAAAGGCCTGAAGCCTTTCTATAACTATCGTCATTTATCAAAGTTCATAGAGTTTCTAGAGGCATATTGTTTAGGAAGTAGATATCAAAGAACTTTAGAAATTATTTAAACAACTCTTTACTTTTTAACATCTGGGGATGCACAAGTTCTGAAAAGAGCAATGATTTCCAAAAATGACCCAACAGCTTAGTAAGGTCCGGATCTAGATCCTAAGACATTTAGATTCCAGAATATATTTCTCACATTGTTCCAGCCTAGTTGAACTAAAGGTATCCACTCTAAGTAATAGAGAGAGAGCTTCTAGCTGTCTAAATTTTCAAAATTTCAATCACTGGAATCCTACTTTCTCAGTGTTACCATGTATATCTACCATATGCACAATTATGTACTTCATATTTTAAGTTGGCAATTTTTATATTTAAAGTTCTATTTGTTTAAAAAAATCCCTCTTATTACTACAATAACTGGAAAATGAAAACCATCTACAAAAAATAGAAAGTAACTGTAGTTAAAGTTAAGAAATTCTGTTAGACTGTAGCTACATACTGTTGACAGCTTGATGGTTTCCATTCTCTCTTTGGTGAAAAATCAGCTATTGCTGTTATTGTTAGATTCTGTCAAATTGACTTCAGCATATAATGACCCTATGAACAACAGATATGAACTTTTCCCTATGCTGTGCCATGTTTATAATCTCTGATATGCTCAAGCTCATTGTTATACAGTTACTGTGTTTATTAACTACTTGAGAGCCTTTTTCTCCGACTCTCCATCTTTCCCAGCATGATCTCTTTGTCCAAGGACTTGGTACCTCTTAAGAACTTGCATAAAATATGTGAAACAAAGTTTCATCATCCTTATCTCTAAGGGGTACTCTGGTTGCACTTCCTTTAAGATGGATTTGTTTGCTCTTTTGGCAGTCCGTGTTATATTCAATACTCTTTATCAATACCACAATTCAAAGGCATCCATTCATCTTTGGTCTTCCTTATTCATTGTTCAACTTTTACGTGCATACAAAGCAAATAAAAATACTATGACTTGTTCAGGTACATCTTAGTTTATAAAATTACTTTAGCACTTTCAAAAGATCTTTGAGAGCATGTGTTTCCAAAGCACAGAGAAAATTATGAAAGAGATACTAGGGAAAAACTTCAAGTATCATGAAAAATGAGGAAATACATATCCAAGCAGCTCACTGAATGCAAAAACAGACTAGACTCCAGGAGAAAAACATCAAGATACAGCATCTTTAAATTCTTTTTAAAAAAATCAAAGATAAGACTAGAATACTAAAAACAGAGCAATAAAAACAGTCATGTCATCTACAAAGAAGAAACTATTAAGCAAGGATGGGAGAAAGATGACAATGGGTTGATATATACAGAAGGCTGAAAGAAAACAGCTGCCAGCCAAGGATATTGTACCCAGCAAAGCTATCCATCAAATATGAATGGGAAATTAGGCCAATGGTGGAAAAGCAAAACTTAGAGAATTCATGAAGACAAGCCCAACACATGAGGAAATGCTAGAAATCATTAGCAATCAGAGAGATGCAAATCAAAACAATGAGATACCATCTCACTTCAGCAGCAACAGTAAAGTTTAAAAACAACATAGCAAACATTAAATTCTGGAAAGGATGCTGAGTGATTGGAACTCTCATGCAATGTTGATGTGACTGTAAAATAAGATACCTGTTGTGGAAGTCTGTTTGTCTTTTCCTCAAAATGCTGAAAATAGACATTTCATATGACCCAGCTAGTCCACTGCTAGAAATATCATTCTAAGGAAATCAGAACTGAGATGAGTAGACATTTGTACTTCCATGTTCATACTAGCATTATTCACAATAGCAAGAAAATGGAAATAGTCACCCTGTCCATCTACAAATGAATGGATTGAGGTACTGTGGAACATCCATACAATGAAATATTCTGTAGCACTAAGCAACAATGATTTAGTAAGATACTATATAGCTTGGGAAAGGCTAGAGAGCATTAGATTGAATTAAATATCCCAGTCACATAAAGATAAATACTGTGTAAGATCACTACTGTGAAAATAAGAGGATAACTGAGCAAGATACGTATACATTTTCAGAAGTGGAAGGTGAATTGGAGAAGGAAGTGCAGAAAAAGGGAAGGGGTAACAATCACTGAGATAGCAGAGACTGACGGGTGGTGGTGGGGTGAAAGAATGGGATATGTTCAATGGGCACTTGAAAAGGTGAAGTGACAGTAGACACAGAGCAGTGGTAATGTTTATGAGTGATTGTATAAATCACAGGGTACATAAGTGGGAAAGAAATAAAAATCCAAAGTTGAGGGGGAGGGAGAGAGGAAAATGTGTACTAACAAATGAACAAAAGCTTAGTTTTTACATGAACTTTCATAAGAAAAAGAGAGCGGGGGACAGAGGAAGAGAGGGAGTGAGATCTTTGAGAGCAGATTTGCTCAGTGCAATTGATCTTTCGATTTCTTTTTTTTAATTTTTTATTAAATTTTATTAATTTTAATGAACATTTACAGATATTTGGGGTTTTCATTCATTAATTGTTGCACTATTTTCTCTACCCTCCTCCCCAGTTCATTCTTCTTTTTTTCCCCCACCTTGATAGTCTGTTTTAATTGTCCCATTGTCACAATGCTTGTCAAAGCCTGTTCTGATTAATCTCCTTTGTCAGTGTGTCCTTTGCCATTCCCTATCATCCCTCCTTGAGAGAAACTTCATCCTGATTCATAGGGAAAAGGGGGATGGCGTATTCTCTTAGCTACGATCTTTCGATTTCTTGACTGCTGTTGCCATGGATGCTGACTGTGGACTCAGGTAAGCTGATTAGTGTTAGAAGTCTCTAACACTAAAACTGTCTTTCTCCTTTAACATAAATAAAAATGATTAAAGGAAAAACAAAAAAGATAATCAAATTCTCACTATGTGTAGTCGGGTTCCATGTCCAATGCTGTCAAGTTGATTATAACTCAGCAGCTCTCCATCAGGTTTCGGAGGCTATAAATTTTTACAAAAAAAAGACTGCCAATCTTTCCCTAAAGAGCAGCTGGTAGATTTTAACTGTCAACTATTCTACAAACATTCTACAAACAGCCCAATACCTCATGTATTATGCTACAAAAAATCTCAAAACTTCATTGTTGTTGAGTTGGTTCCACCTCCTATCACCCTTCATTGGGCTGTGTGGGCTGCAAATCACACTGGAGATGACTGCCATCTTTTTCTCTCACAGGCCCTGGTGAATCCAACAACCAAAGTAGTCCTCGAGTTAGCAGCGCAACTCTCTATGAACTACACCACAAGAACTCTTTTATTATATGCCATAAGAGTTACTTAATGTCTGACAAGTCCAAAATTGTCTCTTCTACTTCCAGAGGCCTATATTCCAAATTTTGGGAAATAATGTTCTAAGTGCTAAGAGTATACCTTGCAACCTTCATTCTGGACTCTTGTCATAACCATAATACCCAATCATATACCACTTTTAAACTGTTCTCTCGTCATCTATTTCAATATAGTATACATAATTTATCCAATTTTTCTCAGTCTCACCCCAGCCCTGATGTCAGTCCCAGTCTACAACAGTGGCACTATGAAGGTTGCATAGCAGAGTGTACTCAGGAAGAGAGGGGATTGTATACCAATGAAAGAATTTTTCTTTCCTTTTTCAAAGAGAAGAGCGAACTGGGGGGAAGGGGTGAACAGGGGGGGAAATGCAACAATGAATTAATGGAAATCCAAAATCTCTGTAAATGTTCATTACAGTTAATAAAATAAAATTTAAAAATAAAAAAGAGTATAACTTGCTTTTTAAACTTAATTTCCTTAACTTTTATTCTGAACAAGTTTGAACAAGGCTCCGATTATACTTATAACAGTGTCTTACAGTATGAAGTATATGATCAGCATAGAGCCCTGGAGCACTGACATCCCAAAGGCACATGGTTCAAATCCACTAGCAGCTCCACTGGAGAGCAATGGGCAATCACCTCTTAAGCAATTAAACTGCCTCTAAAAACTTGCTGGAAGGTCAACTATGGGTCACTTCTGACTTGATGGTAAACAGCAACAAAAACAAGTAGGTCAATGGAGTTTTCTAGTATGTCCACCACCCATCTACTAATTTATTATGCTATGGTTTCTTGCATGTTACTATGATGCTGGACACTATGTCACTGGTGTTTCAATTATCAAAAAGTCACTCAAATATGGAGCTTTCACACTAAGACTTAACTATAAGAAGAAAATCCTGAGATTCTACTTCCAGAAAAACAGTCAATTAAAACTATCAGAATCACACAGAATAGTGTGTAATACTATAAACAAAGATGGCCCCTCTAAGTGGGAATACTCTATAACAGATTCAACAACTGACTCAAACAAAAAGTTATGTTAAGTGCCTTCAGTGGTCAAAATTAAGGGAGTGGGGAAAGATATAGCACAGTGTAGAACTGCTGGTTTCCTGACTACACGCCTTGTGCCAGAAGATGGTCTCATCTTTCTTCTACCGTGCAATTGGTGGGTTCCAAGAGCTGGCCTTTCAGTTAACAGCTTAACAACTCATTCAAACACCTGGGCTCCCATTTAATAGGAAGAGATATGTATAGTTAATTATTAGCTCAGTTTCACAAATATGAAAGATTATGTTTCAAGAAAGCCCAGCAACATGGCCAAGGAACCAGTCAGAAGTGGCAGGTCTGCCTGAATCACGATCCCCATCACACAACATTGTCTGCCTGGCACTAAATATTCTTCCCCAACTCCTAAGAGGTTTCCTTTTCACCTTTGTCCTTAGAGCATGGCTTATGTTGTACACTTCTCTTACATGCTCAAAAGTTCTGGAAACATATGGGGGTGGGGAGGGTTTCTCAGTTAAAAACAAACCCAGAATGATTTCCCAGCAAAACAGAAAAGTCACTCTAAGTAAGCCTTATGCAAGTTTTCCAACAAATAGAACTATATAAAATAAATGCAATTTGAAGTTCCAAGCCACAAAGCCAAAAAAATAACTGGGATTACTAGAAAGCACACCATCTATTTATTTTATTACTGGCCTTAAGATTTAATATTTTAACCTTAATTACCTTTAGCACTCAAAACTTTTAAAAACAAAATAAAATAAAACTACTTAAAAAAAAAAGGTATGAAACAAAAACTTAAAGAGTAAGGGTAAAAAGATTTTCTCCTCCAGAAAAATATTGCATGCTTTTGACTAGAAAAAGCCTCAAGTGGGCACCGGGACAGTGGTTCAGAGATGTAACTCACCCAAGGCTGAGTCCTAACACTCACTGACCTAATTATTCTCTACCTATGTTCTGTGTCTCAGTTTACTCACTGTCGCAGACTGCATCCATTCCTGTCTGCTCTGTAGGGCGCTTATAATAATAGTAAATATGTTTGTTTTTTTTTGTTTGGGAAAGGTTCTCTAGGGATCCTAAAGTACTTCCAGATTATTTTTTTTAATTTATGTATTAATAATTCTCACAGCATTCTCTCTCCCCCTCAATTAGGATAATAATATCCATCTCTTTTGAGATAGGCAGGGGGTGCTGAGTGATAGACATAAAGCAGACACTTAAATAAGGAAACAGTAACATAAAAGCATAATTAAAGCTTTGATACCAAATTGACTGAGAGGTTTTAAAGAGATACTATAGTGAGAGTGACCCAAAAACCCCCAAGCATAGATATCTTTTTACTCTGTAACATTTACCATTTTTTTAAGTTAGACATGGCATTAATTTTTTTTTAATTTCTTTTCAGGAGTTTTTGAAGGACATTGAACTGTACTGACTGAACCCCCATATTATGTTTTCTATTCCCCTGAAATGGATGCAACATAAATCTGAGAACTCCAGCTTCTCCTGAGTTTGTTCCCTAATCAGAGTTCTCTGGGTTTCATAACACAGATTCTTTTGTTCCCAGGAATTGCTTGTCTCAAAGGCAGTATGTGATTTCTCAGAGAACGTGAAAGAAAGTCAGTGGAGGCATGTACTGTTTCACAAACATTCTGGTTTCCTTTTGTCCTTTCAAGAAAATAACTTTAAAACCAATGTTTAGCAAAATATGTTGGGCCACATGAATTCGCAAAGACAAACTTTATGTATTAATGTCAAAGGAGCCTTTTAAAATGAAAGTCTCAAGAATACAGTCTAACAGGAGGTTTAAAACCTAGCTCTCATTGTTGCAACAATGAATGAATGGAAATCCAAAATCTCTGTAAATGTTCATTAAAATTAAAAAAAAAACCCTTTACTGAACAGAAAAAAAAAACAAACCACCCCACCTAGCTTTCAAATAGCCAGTAGGATTAACACAGCACAAAATTTCTCTCAATACAGATAAAGCCACAAACAGATTGATAGTAGAGGTATGCATGTGTGTGCACGCTCACGTGTGTGTGTGTGTGTGTGTGTGTGTGTGTGTGTGTTCCTACTTGTCTCTTTTCAAAGAGATGGACTGACACAGTGACAACCATGATGGACAGAGACTGTGAGGACCGTGTCAGGTAGCAAGGGGTTCAGACCTCTTGTTCACAGGGTTGCTATGGGTTGTTGATTTGCTAGCACTTAACAAAAACAACTTATTAACTGTGTTCCCCAATTAGACTATAAGCCTCAAAAGGAGTTGAACTTTGTTTCTCTTATTCTCACTGGGTATTCTATTTCTAGTATTTATCAGTATCTGAGAGCAAGTACCAGAAAAAAACAGTTGTCATGGAATAAATTTGAACTTATGGCATCAGGATTGGTGGAAGGTCTATTAACAATCTCCGTTATGCAGATGACACAACCCTGCTTGCTGAAACTGAGGAGGACCTCATGCACTTGCTGCGAAGGGTCAAGGACTGCAGCCTTCAGTATGGACTGAGGCTCAATGTCAAGAAGACAAAGATTCTCACCACTGGACCAATTGGCAGCGTCAGGATGGATGACGAAGAGATTGAGAGTGTTCACAGCTTCAGTTTGCTCGGCTCCACAGTCAACACTCTTGGTACCAGCAGTCAGGAAATCAAAAAGCGTATCGCGATGGGAAAGTCTGCTGTTAGGGACCTCTCAAAGGTACTCAGGAGCAACAGTGTCTCTCTGGAGACTAAGGTGCGCCTGATACAGGTCATGGTATTTGCAATCGCTTGTTATGCATCAGAGAGTTGGACAATGACTAGGGAGGACAGAAGGAGAGTGGATGCTTTTGAGCTGTGGTGCTGGAGAAGGGTACTGAATGTACCATGGACTGCCAGGAAAACAAACAGATTCATCTTGGAGAGGATTAAACCAAGCTACTCCTTGGAGGCAAGGATTCTGGGGCTTCGTCTGACATGCTTTGGGCATGTTGCCAGGAGGAACGGGTCCTTGGAGAGGGACATCATGCTTGGGAGGGAGGAGGGACAGCGCAGGAGGGGAAGACCCTCTATGAGATGGATTGATTCTGTGACTGGGGTAATCGGGATGGGTGTGTCAGAGGTGGTGCGGTTGGCGCAGGATAGAGCAGGGTTTAGGGCTGTTGTGTATAGGGTCGCTATGAGTCAGAAACGACTCGACGGCACATAACAACAACAACGTGGCAACCTCATGGATGTCACAGTACAACTGTGCTTGGAGAGTTTTCAGTGACTGAATTTCTGGAAATTAGTCACAAAGTTTTTCTTCTAAGGCACTTCTGGGCGGCTATGGGCCTCCGAACACTTGATTAGCAGCAGACAAGTCCACCAACCATTTACTAGTAGATACTCAGTTAATATTTGCTAAACATTAAATAAATATTATGATACCATAAATTTACTAAAAATTATAGTATCATAATTATGATCAATAATTGGATGAAGATGCTATGAATCTCAAAAAGGGGTGATTATCAACCCTACTACACTAATTTTTTTAAATGTTTTTCTTCACAAAATGCCTAGTATCCTTATGAAGTATTTCCAAAAAATTTACTGACCAATTTTTCTGACCAGGAAACTAAGTAGACCTTTACTTAAATCAATGTAGTGAATTATATAAAATAAAACTGCAAGATCAGCTTTCCAAATAAAAGATTTGGGGGAGAAAAGACTAAAATGAATATGTTACAGTTTAACTACCTTTGGTTTTGTGGGCATATTATTTGTTTGGGATTTTTTTTTTTAAGTAAACTTTCTCCAACTCTCATCCCAGGATGTGCCAATTGGGCCCCATTAAAGACTGGATCCCAGCTGACAGTCTGGGGGCTAGAAAAGCACTGGTGAGTTCCTTTGGTCCAGGCTATTGCAAAAAGAGGATCGGCCACCAGCAATGCCAGCCCATGCGGTTTCAGACTGCACAATGATTTCTTTCTCCAAGCTTGCTTTTTCTAAATTCAGTCAAGAAACAGCATTAGTCCCTGCTCTAGTCTGGCTTAGAGTCTTGTGCTGGTGTTTGTTTGTTTGTATGAAATTTAAAATACAAAGGACAAAGGAAAGTTGGTTGTTACGTATATGGGAGGGACAGAGTATTTGCTATTGAAATGGGCAGTTCACAGAAGCTGTGTAAATGGCTGCTTCTACATAATGATCATCTGGTCAGAATCTTTGCCTATGGAATCAAGAAATAAAAATACAAGAGTCAAAGGGCCGCCAGACAGACTAGTCAGGTAGGAACTCGCTTTTCACCGAAAGGACATTTCGGCTGTAAGAAATAAAGCAAAAGTACCCAAAGTTTTAAAGTACAAATCAGAGGCTCATGCTAACATTTTGTGTGTGTGATAGTTCATATCTACACACTGTATACACTTGTCCTCTGCATATATTCTGCTATTCCTCTTTTTAAATGATCCTTCAGGAAGAGAGGATCAATACACAAGGAAACTCAACAGAACACTGAAGCCAAATCCCAGTTAATATTATGCATTACAATGAAGTTTGGGAGAAGTCTTTTGAAAATGCATTACACATGTCTCACTGTTTTAAACAGAATCTATTGAATATAATTGTCATCTCTCGCCTGATGACTCAGGGCCACCGCCATTATGAACAGTCATTAATGTGCTGCACGGTAATGCAGTTCTGCATCTGCTTTTTAGTTTTCCGTTCCTACCCTAGACATTAGGCTGTCAGCTGTCACTTGTACTGTCACTAAGGCTGTTTCTAACAACCTGCTTCTACTCTCAACCTGTCTCTAGTCTGTTTCTTCTCATTTGCTGTGACCTGAGAAAACAGACAGCATCATTTATTAAAATCCACTGCTCTGGTTATCCAGAGACTTTTGTTTGTTTTTTGTTTGCTTCTGGTTTCATGAGAGTTTTGGAGGGTCAAAGGCTAGCTGGTAAAATGAGACAATCTGGTAAAAGGAGGTTTTCCCTATAGTCACATGAGACAGTTAAACAATGGCCCCGTATTTGGATGCATTTTAGTTAAAATCTCTCCTTTGACATAACTAACTGTGTGATCAGTGGAGAGTCACTTACTCTCGCTGGCCCTCAGTTTCATTCTGGGAAATGGGGCAGCGGGGGCATGTGTCAGTTCTGAGTCACAGTGACCTCCATCAAGTTTGCGACACTGTACATCTTAACTGGAGGAGACTGCCCCTCTTTTTCCCATGGACTAGCTGGTGGAGTCTAACTGTTGATCTGTCTGTTTGAAACCCCTAATTAACATAATTAACATAGTAAGCTGACTCAACATACTACCTCTAAGGTTTACCAACTACTCAAAAAGTGTTAGTTTTATTATTACTTAACCCTCACCATTACCAGCAGGCTTACATTAAGATATTTATATTTATGGCTTAAGCAATTTATCTAAATAAAAACTTTCTACCCTATTCATACATAACAAAAACTAAACTACAATAGATCTGGTGGAGATACTTTGAATCATCATTGAATAAAGGAGCTAAAGGAGCATTTGTCTGAATGGAAAAATTAAATAAAGGGAACTAGTGTAATTCAATGATTTTTTTTTATTTTATCGAAGCCTCTGATGTACAGCACTCAATTTTAGGCATTTTAGGGACGAAGCTAAAGTTAGTATGGATCCCCACACTCAGCAAAGAAGATATACCTCACAATCATAGTAATCAAATCTGCAAGGTCAAAAAAAAGGATGCAAAGTCATAAGGAAAATAAAATTAAAAGGTAAGGCAGCACTGTATTTAGACACAGAAAAAAATGTTCTATATTAGAAACTTTCAGCAAACATTTTGTAGGAAAAACCCCGATTTGAATTGGCTCTGAAAAGGTAGAACATGCAGTCAAAAAGGAAGGAAAAGCATTCTGGGTAGAGGAACGAACAAGATAAGAATATGGCTAAGAAGGAACTAACAACTCAATGTACCTAGAACACAAGATGAACACACGAAGCTATCACCATCTAATTTCTCTCTAACTCACAGAAACCCAATAGGACAGAGGAAAACACACGCAGAAGGCTGCCAAAACCATGATCTTTCCAAAATCAGATTGTATCTTTCTCATTTTTTAGTTCAAAGTGCTGATCTTTCAGTTAGCACTCAAGCATTTAACCACGGTGCCACCAGGGATAATAAATAGTGAACAGTGAACGACAATGCTGAAAAGAACAAGAGTAGACTTCTGGAGACCTTTTTGACTCCCAAATGGAGGCAGTGTGGCTTCAGGAACGAGGAAGGCAGCGAAAGTTTTACAAGGGGAACCGCTGCTCCTCAGGTCATCAGGGAAGCATTTGAGCAGTTAGCACTAAGCACATGCATGGCATGAGTACAACACTATATAGATATCCATTTTCTTCATAAAGTCATATGACTGCAGCCAGATGTGAGCTCTGTCTTTGATTCATATCAAAATTAGAAACACGTCACATTTCTGTAGCCCCTACTGTCAAGTAACATATAAACACCTCCTGCATGTAGTATAAACAAGAAACTGAAAAATGTCCTCTTAACATCATTTTTAATGATTTCATAATTGCCCATAGATAATAAAGACAGGGCAGATTTCAGATGTCTTAGAAATAAAACAATGGCAATGTAGACAAAAGTATTTTTAGAAAAAAGTGAGTGTGTTATATGGGCCATTAATATCTGTGTGCAGGTATGTGAGAGCACATGCACGCCTGTGTGTGTATTTTAATGGATTGGTTCCTTCAGAAATTATTTTCCATAAAAACAACTTAGGCCTAAAAGTTGTTCTTCAAACTCATACTCAAGGTTTCATACAACTGATTCTGATTGCTCATTGCATCCTTTGCAAATAAAGCTTAGAATTCTGCACTGAGCATCTTCATCTTCTACATATTCAGTGGGCAATAAAGAATTTGTAAACTATCTATTTAGGGAAACGTAAGCAAATATGAATAAGTGTAAATCCATTAATTTAATCAACTCTTTGCAAAATGCAAGGAGCTCTGGAAATGTAGTGTGCAGGAAGCTGCATTAGTGCAAAGGCCACTCTTCTCTGATGGTGAACTCCACCAGCAGGTCCACAGGAGAGAGACTAGCATTCACCTCATGTGGGATTCATACAGTTTACAGCCTCAGGAACCCCAGGAGGGTCAGCTATGAGTTGGTTACAACTTAACAAGACTGACATGTTGTGCACTGTGTTACACGTTGCATTGTTAACTACCAGACCAGTTATTCAAATCCACTACCTGCTCTAGTGAGGGAAAATCAGGCATTCTCCTCCCGTAAAAATTTACAGTCTCAGAAACCAATGGCAGGTTGCTGTGAGGCAGAAACAACTGAGTGGTAGTGAGTATATCAACAGCAAGCTCAAGTGCATGTGTCACTCATATTATAAAATCACTTTTGAGATTCCCCCCCCCCCATCTTTTGCCATTCTCTTATTCACATGAGTAGGATTATATAAGAATTATGCAACATGGAGATAATTATTGGAGTGCTAGTGCCACCGTGTATACAATTAAGGAGGGTTTTGTAAGTGTAAAGAAGATGGTAAATGCTATGGAACTGTCAGGATGAAGGCAGGTATGACATAAAGCTGAACTAGAGGTGAGGTCAGATGGCTTGAGAGCTGGGCAGTCACCTCAGCCCTAAGCAGCTAACTCACTTCCACTCTCTAGAATCTCCTTTATCCTCTCCTACAAAAGAAGAGTGGCACTTGGTGACTAGAAAAGTTCCTCAATGTCCTCAAAGGTTTGTGACTCTGCGTGTGGTTCAGGAAAAATCAAGTCCTGGCAAGAAGACCTGGGAAACTTCTAGGGAGATGGAGTCATGCAGTTTAACCACTCATTCTAAAAACCAGAATGGAGCAAATACTATTTATTTACAGTCTTTCATCTGAGCTATGTGTACAAAAGAGAATGGAATGTAAGGACAGATTTAAAAAGAGGGAAGGGGGAAAAAATAAGGATGATATCTACAACTGTGTTTGCCCATTTGGGGATTCAAGTGGCAAAACTGTTTCTCAGAGACCCCCTCCTCAAAATGGCTTTTTTCCTCTCAACAACAGTGACTCTCAGATCTCTCCTCAGTAGTTTTCTTTGACTTCTCCTAGGTTCTGGGAGTGTAGATAAGGAAAACAGTCATCTGAGGATAAGAAGATCATGTATAGTCTCTGTTAGGAGTCTGACAGGCTAATAACATGATGGACTTCAAAGGGGTCCAGGCAATCTTTAAGTATAGCTGTCCCACAGGATCAAATGTGCCAAGTGTACACTGGTGGAAACCAGATGCAAAATATTTAAGAAACTTTGTTCAAAGGCTTGGAGCATTGGGGAAAAAATGGCTGATTCAATCTGAATGAATCTGAGAATGGTTTAGATTAATTTCTCACATTTATCTTAACTCAATTACATCATGATTAAATATTGTGACTTAACTCATTAGCACAAAGTCCCCATGAACATTAATATTCAACAAATTATCTACCTGGACAAATGGACTAATGGCCACAGAAGTCTGGAATATTGCTTCACACTGTGCCTTATTTAATTCCTATATATAAATATAGCACCTTACGAGCTCTACAGAGTCCTAAAACCAGAACCAGTTTAATTTATTTGACTCAACATTTCCCAAACTTAGTTGAAAACGCCTCCTCCCTTAATCTCTCAAGGGGTACCTATTAATATCTCAAAGAACAAGTCTTCCACTGAACTCTCGGGAAGATGAATTAGAGCAACGTTGTGGGAGAAGTCCCTCAGATTTATACCGGATAACAGAATCTGAGGCAGAGGAGTAAAAATATTGACTGAAGACATATCAATAGTGAGATCCAATATTGTACCTAATTAATTTGGTGTGATGATGTTCACAGATTTATTTTGCAAATAAACGTGATATTTGTGCCTCCCTGGTGTGTTCTAGAATAAAGAAAAAAGACAATAGTAGAAGAAAAGAAACTATTTCCCACCCATCACCAGGCTTTCCTTCTTACTTAGGGGAGTTTCTCAGGGGAGTACACTCCAGTGAAAAAGAATTCTTAAAATTGAAGCACTTACTGAGGAAAGACTTTATCATTTTAGATGGGTAAACTGAAATCCAATAACCAGCACTGACTCAAATATAGATCCATGATTGGGCAGTGGAAGAACAACAATTAAAATCCAGGTCTTCCAATTGGCTCCAAGCAATCTGCATCTTTGGTTAGAATATTGTCCTCAGATCCCTCAATCCCTTGCTCCCTGCCAATCCCATCGAAGAGCTTCCTTTACAAGCAGCTTGAATGTTTTAAGCAGTATGAATTATTGCAGATATGCCAATGAATAAATAAAGGGCTGTGGAAGTTTACCTCACACAGAGTATGTGGTACATTAGTGAATTTTCATCTATGTGAATAGTCTGTTTCTGACTGTAGCACTCTCTTGGTCCTCTCTGCTTTTGAGAATCTTGCCTTGAATTTGAAGCCACAAATTTAGTACAAGATTATATAAACATATTATATAACTTTCTAATTTGCTTCATAGGAGCAAATTGTCTTTCCAAATAAAATGCCAAGTCCCAAGAGACCAAATCTTTCTTAACAACCCCAGAGTACTCAGCGCAGTGCTATACACCCAGCAGGCAAGCCAACTAGTATTCATTGTTTAGAAATTAAAGAGTTCAGAAGGAGATATTAAAACAAATATTAGCTCAAAAGACCCAGAATATAAGCACTTTCCTGCTCTAAAATATACAGTCATGAAAAATAAGAAACATCAAGTGGATACCTGCTCAAGAACAAACTTATTTCTCATTAACCACTCATAAACAATCTTATTGGAGTTGCTAAATTTATATATAAAACAGTAAAAGGATTTTGAAAAGACTATTGGAGCAAGGCAAGGCACTCAAGACAGTCCAAACACATGACTGTTGAGTCAATTCAAATCCATAGTGAAGCCTAGGACAGAGTAGGAAGCAAAGTACCACATGTTTCTCTCATTGAGTGACTGACTGAGGGATTCAAATGACTGATTTTTCTGTTAGCAGAATGCTTAACTCACTATACCAACGAGGCCCTTTAGGGTAGGATAAGGAACATACAAATATTGGTAAAATAATTTAGTCTCTAAGAAATGCCAAAGGACAAAGGCAAGAAACTGTGAAAGAGGTGTAACAAAAACAACAAACCAAATTGCCAGGAAAGTGTGGCTTCCCCTGACTTGAGGAGCTTGCAGAAGGCAGCCCCAGTTAGGTGCAATGGTGTGCTGCCACCTTTCTTTTTCCCAACCCTCAGGGGCCAATCAGTGAGTTAAAGTGAACTACTCATTTGCAAAAGATTGGGCTGGTAGGGGAAGAAGCACAGATGAGGGTAAATTAAGCCAGACCTATTTTCTCTGGCTCTTTTTAAAATTCTTTAGCTAATAAAAGGCTCCAAATAATAGCATCAGCTGCTAATCTAAAACCTTATCTGCTTTGTCTTAGCTCAACAGCTTGCTTCCTGGATACTATGAGCTAAAGTGAGAAAATGTAGAAAAGATACAAGTTTTGTTGTGGTTGCTGCTGTTGTTGTTGCTGTATGTTATCCAGTCAAAACTGACTCATAGCTGACCCTCCAGGGGATTTTCAGAGCCTGTAACCTCAATGAGAGGAGACTGCCCAACTTTCTCCTGTGGAGCAGCTTGTGGATTCGAACTGTGTGTGCCTTTGAGGCTGCAGCACAGCTTCTTTGAATTAGAAAATGCTGGACCAAAGAAATGGCATAACTTCAAGAGATCACATGGTCCAGGGCAATGATATTGACTAGATAGGATTTCTACTCCAGAGACACGGGAGAAGAATGAATACTCCCATGCGATTGACAGCCTCTGAAAACCTGCTGGAGGGTCAGCTATGCGTTGGTTCCAACTGACAGTGCCCAACAACAACAACAATTCTAGGGAAGGGGCCCAAACAGTTAACGGTCTTGCCCAAAGCAACTTAACACAGACAAAGGGAAAGGTTGTCTCCTAGAACAACACAAGTACCCTTAACTTCATGAAGACAATGTGTTCCTAAAAGCCAATGGCTTCAACCACAAACATACAGCTAGAAAATGAAGGAATCATTATCAATCCACTGACTCATTCTCCACATGCCAATTATATCCTCATTTGGAAGATGACAGTAACTGTCATGGTGGCGTATGAAAATAATGACAAGAGCAGGCATACTACGATGGTCTGATGAAACAAAATCTTAGGGTTGGGGCTAAATTATGGAATTTCAAGAAGAAAAGCAATCAAGTTGTACATGTTAAAAAGTCTATCTGAATATCTAAATGCATAAAGAATTCAAAATATGGACAAACAGATTAACCCATGCAAAACTCATTCTTCTGAATGTGAAGATTATCATAATGCTAACTACTCCCGTTGAAGTCCTGCACTGCAGATAGCCAATGATTACTGCACTGCAAGGGATCGTTTACTCCAAACTAGTATCTGCTCAAATATTTTAGACAATTATTTGGTAAGTCTCCACAGCAAAGAGTCATCACTGGTTTATGATCTAGCCACAAATGAAGGCATCTTGAGAAAATGAGAGGAGAAAAGGAGCGTGTTCCAGTCCCTCAGCTCTTACACTGACAGGTTGGGACACTGAAGGTACAGAGATGGGAAGAGGACAGAGAAAGGGAAAAGTACTGCTATACTGGGATTTTTGCACTGATTTTGATGTGCAGAAACAAGATTTTGAAAATAATTTTGATAAGTCTGAGTTAGATTTTAACCTTCATTTTTAGTTCCTCCAAATCAGCCAGTGACGAACTCTTTGGGCCCGACTAATTGGATCCTATCAGTCATGGCGAGGTCAAAAGTTGGGAACCTACTCAATAGAAAACTAAGAACAACAGCAGCAACCAGTTCTCAAGGAGTCCCTGGGGTGGAGGCGTAAAAACCAGTTAAACAGGCACACACTTGCCAAACAAAAGGTTGGAGGCTCAAGTCTAATCATTTGGTAGACTCAAAAGAAGTCTCTGACCATCTATTTCTGAAAATAAGCCACTGAAACCCATATAATTATATAAACATAATTCCACTTTGACACACAGGAGATCACAGTAAGTGAGGAACAATAAAAACTAGAATTTTTTAATATAAACGAAAGTAGGAAAGGGGATCTGACAGGAAACAGGAGGGTCTTTACCTGCAGAAAGGTAGATCTCCTAATGTACCTAGTGCTTATTCCACACCCAGTGCCATCTACTTGAGCTAAGACACCCACAGAGCTTTAAAGGAAGTTTCACACCAACCCACCTAACTCTCAGAGGATCAATAGGAACCCACTGTCAAATTATAGTCTTCACTTTTCAGGGCCTCATTCTGACTGCTGTTAACATGAGCAAGATGTCAATATTCTGTTCCGATTCCTCCTCCCTCATGCTTGCATGATACACAACAGGATAAGGTTTGGAAAGTGACGAAGAAATAGCCACAAGGCCTGCTTGAGGCCGTCTTTGCGAGAACTGCTGTTACACCTGCAGCCAAGTCAGCAGGGATGAAGACACTAAGGTGGCAGTAAAGTGTGCCATGAATGTGATGTTTCTAATTCACAACTCAGTGGTTCCAATAAAGAATGAGATGTAGTTGGCAGAGGAAGCTCATCCTCTCTCTCAAGCCTGGGATGTTCCAAGTTGGACAACAATTATGTGGGTGGACAGAGAAGCCCATCTCTGATTCAGTTTTACAAGAGCTTTGATTCTCTGGCCAAGAGCATATCACTTGTTGGCTGTGTGGGGAAAGCACAGGCAGAGGCAGCACATGCTGGCAAGGGGCTTGTCTGAGTGGGTTATTGGCAGTGAAAAGTGCACAAGGAAGGCTTACAAAAAAGGACAGCCTCTGCTTTGGAGAGATAAACATACCCAACAATCACAGGCTTAACTCTCTGCTCCTTTCTAAGACCCCATTAAGCATGCACATAAATAAAATCTCTAAAGGGGTTAAACAGGGATCTCCGATGGCCTAGTGGTAAAGAATTGCACTGCCAACCCAAAGGCATATGGTTCAAATCTGCCAGCTGCTCTGAGGGAGAAAGAGGGGCAATCAACGTCTGTGAAATTTACTGCCTCAGAAAATCTACTAGAGGGTCAGCTATGAGCTGGTCCCAACACAACAGTTGTTGTTTTGTTTTGTGCTATCAAGACACATACGACTCATAGGGACCCTATGTACAACAGCTCTGAACCCTGATCTACTGAGCCAACCTTATTGTCTCTGACACACCTACCCCCATTACCCTAGTCACTGGATTAATCCATCTTATTGAGGGTCTTCCTCTCTTGTGCTGTCCCTCCACCCTCCCAAGTGTGATGTCTCTTTCCAATAACTGGTCCCTCCTTGCAATCTGCACAAATGACGTCAGACGAAGCTTCAGAATCCTTGCCTCCAAGGAGTAGCCTAGGTTCACCCTCTCCAGGAAGAACCTGTTTGTTCTCCTAGTTGTTGCTGTTAAGTGCGATCGAGTCGTAGGCGACTCATAGCGACCCTATGAACAAAAGTTCTCGACACTTGTGTGACTTTCATCCTTTCTCCACGTTCATAGGGTTTCTGGAGGGAAGCTATTTATGGAAGTGGATGCCAGTAGTCCATGGTATGTTCAGCACTCTTGTCCAGTGCCACAGTTCAAAAGCATCAATTTTCCTTCTATCATCCCTAGACATTGTACAGCTGTCTGATGCATAGCACATAAATGGGAAGACCATGGTCTGTCAGGCACACCTTAGTCTCCAGACTGGCATCATTGATTTTCAGTACTCTGCAGAGTCCCTCACAGCCAACTTTCCCAATGTGATTCATCTTTTGGTTTCTTGGTTGCTGGTACCAAGATTGTTGACTTTGGAGCCAAGCAAGCTGAAGCTCTTAACAATCTATATCTCTTCACCATCATGATGCTGCCAATCAGCTCCCAGTGGTGAGAATCTTTGTTTTCTTGGTGTTGAGTTTCAATCCATATTGAACTCTGAAGTCCCTGACTCTCTGTAGCAAGGGCTTCAGATCCTCCTCAGTTTCAGCAAGCAAAGTTGTGTTATCTGCATAATGCAGGTTGCTGATGAGTCTTCCTCCAATCCTGATGCCACATTTCTCCAGCCTAGCCTCTCAGATTATCTTTTCTGCATATAGATTGAAAAGGTGTGGAGATAGGATACATCCCTGGCACATGCCTATTTTGAACCATACAGTGTTTTCTTGCTCTGTTCTGATGATTGCCTCCTGGTCCAAGGATAGGTTTCACACAGCACAATCAAGTGTTCTGGGATTCCCATTCTTCTCAGAGTCAGCCACAAGTTGTTGTGATCCACACAGTCAAACGCCTTTGCATAGTCAATGAAACATAGCTAGACTTTCTTCTTGTAGTCCCTGCTTTCAGGCAAGATCCATCTAACATATGGAGTATCATTATGTGAGGGTAGGTAGAAATGGAAATAGAAAGCCTGAGTTCTAGCTCTCGCTGTGGTACTGACATCTTTGAATGATCGCAAACACATTATTGAGATCCTATGGGGTCTGTTCAGGTAGGGGCTGATTATAGGACTATGCATTTCTAAGCCTTAATATCCTAATCAAGAAAATAATGTAGGAGACACAGGTTCAATTCCTGCCTAATGCATATCACATGCAGCCATTATCAATTTATGAATGCCTGCATATTGCTATGATGCTGAACATGAGTAGGCAGAGCTTCCAAACTAAAATGAACTAGGAAAAATGGTCTGACAATCTATATCTGAAATTTAGTTGGTGAAAACCCTGTAGGTCACAATAGCTTGACCCACACCCCAACAGGGGAAGGTGCAGGATCCAGCATCATTTCATTCCATTGTGCCTGGGTTCACCATGAAGGGCAGTCAACTCAACCAGAACTAAGAGCAACAACAGTATTTACCATATAGGTTTGAGAAAAAAATTAATATGATTTATGTCAAGAGCCCAGCACAGTGCCTAGAATAAAAAAGTGCTCCATAAAGTTTCATGGTTAATACGACTCCTTGTGAAACAACTGGGATGAATACACTCTAGTGTGCCTTGTGTTTTATTCTAAACTCTGGTGAGGTAAAAGGGAAGCGGAACTGAGCATACGGACTGAGAAATCTAAACTCAGCATTTAGAAAGAAAGCATAAGCAAGTTAGCCAGGGTATCTATGTAATGTTGATGTTTATGTTTTGTAATTTCAAGATGATAATGATTATTGCTGGACAAGTCAATTGGCATATTAAAATAATAATCAAAGTATTTGGTAGTCACTGCTGGTAGTCACTGCACTAACACAGCCATTTTCATATGATTACAGTCATAAGCTGAGGTGCCTGAGAGCTATAAAACTATGTTGTTCTTGCTGTTGTTGTTGTTATGTATCATCAAGTCACTTGAGACTCATAGAAACCGTATGTACAGCCGCCTTAAACCTGCTCTATCTTGATCCAATTTCATTGTCTGTGACACACCTACCCCCATTAACCCAGCCACGGAGTCAATCCATCTCATCCATGGTCTTCCTCTCTCCAAGGACTGGTCCCTCCTTGTAACATGCCCAAAGTATGTCAGACAAAGCTTCAGAATCCTTGCTTCAGAGGAGTAGCTTGGTTTTACCCTCTCCAGGATGCATCTGTTTGGTCTCTTAGCAGTCCATGGTATATTCAATACTCTTTTCCACCATCGCAATTCAAAGGCATTGATTCTTCTTCTAGCATTCCTAGTCATTTTGCAGCTTTCTGATGCATAAAAGTAATTGAGAAGATCATGACTGGTTCAGGTACACCTTAATCTCCAGACTAACACCATTGCTCTTCAGTAATCAGGAAAGGTCCTTGACAGCAGATTTTCACAGTGCAATTTGTCTTGATTTCCTGGCTGCTGGTACTAAGAGTGCTGAGCCAAATAAGATGAAGTTGTTAACAATCTCAATCTCTTCACCATCTATCATAATTCTTCTAATTGGCCCAGTGGGGAGAATCTTTTTCTTCTTGATGTTGAGCTTCAATCCATATTGAAGTCTGCAGTCCTAGACCTCCTGCAGCAAATGCCTCAGACCCTCCCCTGTTTTGGCAAGCAAGGTTGTATCAACTACGTAGAGCAGGTTGTTGATGAGTCTTCACCCAATCCTGATCCCACACTGCTCTTCATGGGGCCCAGCCTCCTGGATGATCCTTCCCACATATAGATTGAAAAGGTAGGGAGATAGAATGCATCTGTGGAATACACTATTTCTGATTATCAGAGACGCAGTGCCTCCTTGTTCTATTCTGATGACTCCCTTGTGTTCCAAAAATAGGTTTCACACAAGCACAATCAAGTGTTCTGGGATTTCCATTCTCAGAGTTAGCCACAGTTGGTTGTGATCCACACAAATTTTTGTGTAGTTAATGAAACATAGATAGACATTCTTCTGGTACTCTCTGCTTTCAGCTAAAATCCAACTAAAAATGTCTATAATATCTCTAGTGCAAGTGCCACAGCTTCTTCTAAACTGAACCTATACATCTGACACTTCTCTGCTGAACAATCCCTAGGGTTAATGCTTAGTAGTAAAGAGATGTGCTGCTAACCCAAAGGCATGCAGTTTGAATCCATCAGCTTCTCCACAGAAGAAAGATAGGAAATCTCCTCCTGTGCAATTCACTGCCTCTGAAAACCCACTGGAGAGACAGCTATAGGGTGGATCTGACTCAAAGTCATATAACAACAACTCTTTCTATGGTGAAGAGTTACTTAGTACATTGAAAATCACCTACACTTGGATTTTCACTCTCATTTGTATGCTTTTCTTGAAGATTAACCCATCCTAGATTACATCTACACAACATGCATAGATCACTATCTCAAAGTTTAAAACTTCGCCTGTGCATTTATGTGACTTCACATCTCTTTTCCATATCTCATCATTCAACAGAACCCTCACACCATGGCAAATCAAAAAGAAAACAATTACAGCACAGACGTTCCCTCACAGCACATGAGCCAGAGAATGGAAATCTTTCTAGCAGAAACTGTTGCTCCTGGATAAACTTCATTCATCTTATTTGGGGCCCAGAGTTCTACAGACTGGAGGTGGCCCACCCAGAGTGGCTCTGCTAAATTCTACATACTATTAGAAATTCAGGTGTAGACAGTACCCTCAGCTAGACCAAGCTATTAGATATTAATGTGCAGACAACACCTACCTCACTCCAGACCAGCATGGTACCGAATATGACCTGTAACCCATCAAAGAAATTGTCCCCTATGATGATCACAGTCGCACCTCCCGTCGTCCATCCTTCACTCGGGCTGATGGCTTTGATACAGGGAGTAGCTGCTTTTCAAAACACATGAAAAAGAGAAGGAGTCTGCTGTTAGAACCAAACTTTAATGATGGGAGACTTGAGAAAAAGAAAAAAAAATCTTTTATCTTTTTCACTAACAAAAAGTCCTTCAAGATCTCAGCATTTCCTGACTACAGTAGGACCAGAAATCTAAGGGTACAATTCCAGTTTTAAAAGCATTCTTTTCAGGGTTTCTAATTTTAAAAAAAATTACATGTATTTCTCCGAAATCTTTATCAGACTTGGAATAGTATCAGCTAAATTAAAAAATGACGTTTATAAAATGCTAAAGATTTGTTAAGCTAAAGATGACTTTGGGGAACATTCTAAAAACCGTAGATATTTCCTTTTAAATTATTTCCTTAAAAGAAAATGCACACATTTTCAGACAACATTTCTACTCAATGATAAACTAAGAAAGTCAAGAAGATGGAGGCAGGAAATTATTCTTGCTCCGTGCCTTCAGTCTGTAACAGATATAGTAACATTCATTATGCATGAGAAATCATTATAATCCTTTTTTCAAATAAGTGTATGGCTCCCATTTTACAGATTCAAAGAATGCAGGTCACTCAGGGTGAATTGTGCAACCAAATAGCTGAGTCAGGACTGACCACAGAGAGGCCACATGTCTTTTGCTTTATTGTGTTTCCCAAGCTTTAGACCATAGAACTGGCTTTTTCAAAATGCCATATATCTTCTTTTTCCATTATAAATGGCCGTTGGAGATGGGAAATATTTATAAATACTGAGACTTGAAGTCATTTCCATAGTTAAACATGGTATACTTTTAACACAATCACTCGGGTATAAATGAAATTGTGCCATCATGTCTTTGAAATTTTTCTGAAGACACCTTCAAGGTGCCACCAAGGATTCTTAACTCTGCATACACCGCCACGCTGCTGCCTTCATTCTTAGTTTATGTACAGCCACAAAGCAAAGTTCATAAATTAAGGGAGATATTGTGCAAGGAGAAAAAGCAGGACCCTTCTATTTAATAAAAAGTTTATTAAGTATCCAAGATTGACTTTGCAAGTATCGAAGCCAAAGCAAGGGCCAGTTAATTTTAACAAGGAGGGGAAAAAAGGGGGGACTTGGCAAAAAAAAAATTGTACTTTGTCAAAGTTGGCAGTATATCTTACTTTAGCTTTTGCAAGAAGAAAAGAAAATGTTAAGCCCAACCCGTGGGACCATTGCTCACGTGCCACCACACAAACAAGTAGAACTGACTTGATTTTGATTCAAATTCATCTTATAAAATTGCGCAGAGAAGTTTGGAAATATCCAAACTAAACATTTCATGTTGGCTGAACCCAAAGCATTTAGGACACAAACCAAGCAGTTCAGCTGCCTTTTCTCTTCTCCACATTCTCCCCAAACCAAAAGAATTCAACAAGACAATGCAAACGACTTGGGATTTGAAAAATTCTGTTCAATTTTTAACATACTTAAAGTTGTGATTTATATTCCAAAGACATGGGGCTTCTTCTTAAAAATTTAAAAAAATGTTTAAATGCATGATTGAGTACTCCCAAACTAGTGGTAGATTATGATACCTCATTTCAAGCAATCCACAAGAGAAATAAACCAAATTTAACAACCACGCATGGTTTTAAAAATATAACCAGCTTGAAAGCATTTTAACTAATATTCCAAATCTAACGTCTTAATTTCTAATTCAGTACACTTAGTCACTAAAGTAGAACTCTCAAAGTGTTGTTATATTCTTGAGACTTCTGAGAAGAATGGAAGACTGGTCCAACTGAACTGGTCTTGAGAACGTCCAGCCTAATGGTAAAGTGTGCAATCCGATGGTGTTAGCGAACTCCATGACCTTCTGGGCCTTGCTCATCATTTTGCATGCTAGGATTGGGATAGCTTTTAATATTTAAAAATTTGAATGTTTAATTACATTTGTATATTTTGTTTATATAAACTGAGTTACTGGTAAGTTTTCTCACTGCTCATAAGAAGGAAGACGAGTGTGTTGATGTGACTTTCAAAGACTTGCCCACAGCAAAGAACTTACAATGACTTGGTCAAGACCTGTAGGTTTCAAATTTGACCCCTTTCGTCTCTCTCATATGAATTTGTCTTTTTTGGTACATAGAAGGCATATAAATACATGTGTGTTCAAATACTTCTTAGAAAAGTGACCATGGTTTCAAATTCTCTAAGTGCATACTCACAAAAAAAGTTTGATGTTAAGCAACTTGAAGAAAGAAGAATAGCAAGCTTACAGTCAACTGAGAAGACACTATTTAACAACATCTTTTTGTCTTTTACAGAATAATTATTGAAGGGAGTCTAGGAAAAGAATGACATACTTTTCAATATAACCTGTCTCACACTCAATGCCATCTTCTCTTCTGGCTTAGACACTGTACGCTGCTTTTAGAAGAGGTAAGTCATTCAAGTCTTCCAATCTTTAGACCTGAGCAGGTTCTAAAGGTCAACTACACATCTGTCATATTGTCCTTGAGAGGAAGTTCTGTGACACTCTGCACTGGAAAAATCTGAAGAGTATGTGAGGGGTTTTGAACTGTTTCACCAAGAGAGTAGAGTGTGGTATTTAATACATGGAAGTCAAGATCACTAAGCATCCAGGAAGGCATGGCATTGTTGTTGTTGTTAGGTGCTGTTGAGCCGAGTACAAGTCATAGAGACCCTATGTCCCATCCTGTGCCATCCTCACAATCTCTCTCACACACTGAAGCCCTTTGCTGCAGGTATGGCATAGTCCACAAGAAATGAGGAATACCAAAATGCCAGTCACACAAATTGTAAGACACTATGACTTGCTAAAAAGAACCTTGTGGCGCAACTGCTAAGCGCTTGGCTGTTAATCAAGAGGCACTTCAAATTCACCCAGTAGCTTTATGGGGGAAAGATATGGAGATCTTTTTCCACAAGTGGTTCATCTTGGAAAATGTATGTGAGGCAGACCTACTCTGCCACGGGAACAGAAAATGGACTTGAGAGTGAACCACAACTAAAGGGCTCTGGCCTAAGAGCGAAAGTGGAAGACTCACAGATACTTGTTATAAGGCGAAAAAATGCAAACCGACACAACAACAAGGATTTCAGGGCAAGAAAAAAAAAGCATGGCCACTGATGCTGAACTTTGGGGAAGCAATGGGAAACATGGAGATGCCGTTGAATTGTGGAGCACATGCCCCCACTACAGGCAGCATAGTACGCAGCTGTCCCTGGGGTGAGCTCCACAAATACTCTTGTAGGGTCATCTGAGCTAACAGAAAGATTTTTATCTGAAATTGCCTCATCACTAAATATTGGCAACTAACACAATATTTTGTAAAAATCTGTAGGCCAGACAAATGTTAATAGGATACTTTCAACGCATTCACCTTTACCCTATAATTATAAATAAACCTGTGAAGCTAAAAGGCTGAACAGGAAACAGTTACAAAAATGCCCCAAATCACAGATTTCAAAATGTTTCTGCAGTAATGATGGCCAAATATTCCAAAGTATAGATGTCCTCTAACAGTGGCATGGTTAAATAGCTTATAGTATATCCATCCATGTTGTTGTTGTTATGTGCCATCGAATCTCTTGCGACTCATAGCGACCCTATGAACAACAGCCCTAAACTCCACTCTGTCCTGTGCCAATCGCACTGTCTCTGACACTCGCATCCTGATTCTCCCATTCACTGAATCAATCCACCTCATAGAGGGCCTTCCTCTCCTGCGCTGTCCCTCCACCCTCCCAAGCATTATGTCCTTCTCCAAGGACCAGTCTCTCCTAACAACATGTCCAAAATATGTTAGACGGAGCCTCAAAATCCTTGCCTCTAAGAAGCCACCCAGTTTAACCCTTTCCAGGACGAATCTGTTTGTTTTCCTAGCAGTCCATGGTATTCTCAATACTCTTCTCCAGCACCACAGCTCAAAGGCATCATTTCTCCTTCTATCCTCTTTGGTCATTGTCCAACTCTCTGATGCATAACAAGTGATTGTGAATACCATGGCCTGTATCAGACGCACCTTAGTCTCCAGAGAGACACCATTCCATACAATAAAAAAAAACCACCAAACCCACAAAGAGTGTTATTGGAATAAATGAGAATAAATGTGGACACAAAAAGATATCAAGAATAGATTAGCAAGTGGAGAAAAGTAACTTGAAACTAATGAATTGTATGACCTCATTTTAAAAAAAAATTATTTAAATGAGTCAGTATGTACATGAGGAGGAGGTGGATGTAGTATTCTATATGAAAAAAACAGAATAGAAACAGGTCTGAAATGATGGGTACCAGCTGTCCCTAGGTGTTCGTAGGGGAAAAGGACTTATGATAAGATATGGTTGAGGGAGAAGGGGGTCGATTAAGTTTATTCTGCAGCCTTTGTTTGACACAGTTTGAACTTTCTTCAATGACTATGTATTTTATCTTGATAAATGTTATAAGACAGTTTTAATTTGTTCAATTACTATATATTATCTTGATGATATGTTACAATAATAAAAAGGTAACAAGCTACAATAACAAAATATTCCATCACAGCAGCAGTCTTAATTGTATAAGAGACAAGGGATGCGTGCGGTTAGAGCAAACCAACAGTAATTTAAAAATCAAAATCGTAAAAAGACACCTATGCTCACTCTCTCCCCTTTCTTCTTTGCATGTAAGTTTTCTCTGTGGAAGCTCGGAGCACACCCACAGCAGGCAGATGCTTGCTTTCCTCTCACTCAAGACACACAGAGAGATGCAAAAGGAAGATGGGAAAGGACTGCTTTAATAGCACCATGGATGGATTTGGTGGAATCTGAGAGCAAAAGATTTACAGAAGAGTTCAATCGGCCCAGGGACGTAATAATCAATACAATTCTATCTGAGAAAATATTATGGAATAGAGGAGATGGTGGGAGAATTTACAGTCAAGCCATTTTTCTCCGTAATATTTTTATTTAATTAATAAAAAAGCTTCTTTCTCCTTCATCAATGAATGTTCACACTCCAATTATCCACAAAGATAGCAAGTCGGTTCCTGATTTTAAATCTCATTAAAAAGAAAAGTATTTGGAGCTGATTCCCCCCCCTTTATCTTTCCCCCATTTCTATTACCCCCCCACCCCAGCTACCAAAGTAGAGGAGATTTTCTTTCCTTCAAACTATGACAATAACATGATTACCCCACCACAGTTTAGCATAATGGCTCTGAAATGTTCGTGGCACATTGCAGAGTTAAAGTGGAAATTATTAGGTAGCTCTTCTTTGTTATAATAATGATCACTCCACAAATAAAAGCTCTTCTCCCAAAGGTACTGCAAAGCACAAAATGCTAATTCTGAAGATTATGTGTGCGCTTTTATTAAATATTACTCTGCCCTGCCTGTTTGAGGGCTTCTCTGCTCTGATTGTTTTATGAGTACCATGTTAATGTCATTCCCATCTTGCTAGCAGCAGGCACACATTTTAGCGTTTGTATGAGAGTTGATCAAAGGCCACGTGCTGGGGGAATTGCTGAGAAAACACGGACAAGCGATAAAAATCTAACAGATTAATTGGTTTAAATTTCATTTCAGGGTGTTGAACTTTGGCTCGGACTCTAATACTACACCTTGAGTCAGGGCCTAATTACCAGATTTCCAATTTGCTTCTGAACAATGGTTGTGGCGAGAAGGAAAAAGGGAGGGAAGAATTGGGGGAGGGGGGGAGAAAGAAATCATTCAACCTCCGAGTACATATTTAAGAACTAATGCTCTATGCGCAGACAATTGCACCGGGGACACTTGCCATCTCCCACTCTCCATCCAGAGTATTTGTATTTCCTTCAAATAGCAGTGGAAGGCAGAAGAAATCACAGATGCCCTCAGCAGTTTGAAATTTTCTGATTTACAGAATCAATGTTACATGACTCAAGTGTCTGCACACTCACACTGCAAGTGTCGGGCTCTTTATTAGCAAGGTGAATTTATAAGCTGGAATCGTGCCTCGGCCTCCAATAGAAATGATCTATTTCATTGATAGCAAGCAAGGGCCAGGAGAGCCATGTTTACTTCGGGGTTTATGGGTGGCCTTGGGAATAAGGGTTAATTGAGCTCAGAGGTGCCTGCCCATTGAGGTGAATTAGTGGTGTGCGCAGCTATCAGTAGGGTCCTGGGGCTGCTCTTACTTTGCCTCTGGAAGCTCTTTGTGCTGTAATCAATACCTCGCTTGTTTGGGGTAGTTGTACAGATGACCTGGGTGGGTTCAGCATTTATCATCTCTTATTCTCAAAGTCAGGTTTCTGCACCAGTTGAAGCCCCTAATTAGAAGCCTAGGGATGTGGTTGTTTGTTTTCCCACATTCCGCTATTTAAGTCAATGCTGTTAGTTGCTGTCCAGTCAATTCTGACTTAAGGCAACCCCAGGGTCACAGAAGAGAACTGTTCCACAGGGGGCTCTTGCTGAGATCTAATAGAAGCGGATAGCCAGGACTTTTTTCAACTGTACCACTGCATGGGCTAGTACCACAAACTTAAGTTAGCAGCTGAATACAAACCATTTTTGTCACCTAGGAACGTATTTAAATTAACAGATAAATAGGGATAAAATAAACTAGGGATAAAACACTATATCACTGTTGTTGTTTGCCATCAAACCAAAACCAACCAATTTCTGACCCTCCCGAGGGCTTTCATAGGCAATAAATTGCGTGGACAGAAACTGCTTTTCTTCACCCATGAAGCAGCTGGTGGATTTGAACCAGCTGCCTTTGAGACTTCTTGCCACTCGGCCACCAGAGCTCTCTATTACATCACTTAGTCAGTAAAAAGTACAAGTCAAGAAATGATTTGATTCCATTTTTAAATCTCAAAACAAAATTCCACTAAAGTGGAAATAAAGGCTGCATACCACTTCAATTGTGTACAGGGTATTAATAGATCTAAGTCTTTTCCCCCCCTCTCCCAGCATTCAATTAACCATAACTCTATTAATGAGCAGATACTAACAGCACCAGCTCTTAATGGTTTCTCAGTGAAGACAGAAAGCTGAAATTATGTTGAGCTGACTTTAACATGTGGAACATGATAGTCTTTGAAAATGGGCAAGGGCTCCAGCTGTTGAAATTCATGTCTTCCACTCAGTATGACCTTGAAGCAGTCACTACCCTCTCTGAGCTGCAGTTTCCACACGGGTGCCTCTCTTGCAGATGTCTGGCAAAATGTACAGAAACTGCTCACTTTCGTTGTCTTCCTTTTTTAACTAGAATACTCACAAACACTCCAGATTGTACACCTTATTGTTAAACTTTCTTAGGAACTTCTAATTCCGCTATGTGCTTACATATCCAGCTAAATTCACCGGGTGGGTGGATTTGGCAGCAGTCCCTCCAAAGTAGAATTATTTCTTTTCTTCCTGAACGATCTCATTTGCCTGGAATGAATACTAATGGAAAACTTTTCAGAAATGAGGAATTGACTGTAATGTTATTTTCCCAAATTTTTGAGACTTAGCATAAAATGTTGTGAAACCCATGAGCTCAGCTCATTACTACGGGATACTTGTGACCTCATAAAATCCAAA
Source organism: Elephantulus edwardii (assembly GCF_000299155.1). Taxonomy (NCBI): domain Eukaryota; kingdom Metazoa; phylum Chordata; class Mammalia; order Macroscelidea; family Macroscelididae; genus Elephantulus; species Elephantulus edwardii. The sequence goes on from NW_006399947.1 coordinate 281,344, forward strand.
GCCTTCTGCCTCTCATCTATTTGATTTTGGTGAGGCTGTGCTTGGGAGCAACCCAGTTCCTGAGACTGAAGGGACACAAAGTCCTCCTGAGCTCAGCTCGGACCAATAATATCTATTCTTCCTGCTAAATCATAACAATTGTTTTGATTGCTCATTTGAGTAAAACAGTGTGACTTTTTCAATGGCTCACAGATCGATAGCACCAAAATCTGTTTGCTTTGACTGTGACAATTAGCAGCTCCTACAGGAAGGAGGGCAGAGGAGCTATTCTGAACTGGAAGATTGGCCTTTTTGATTTTCACCACGTACAGGAGGGACAGCTCTTGATTCATCCACCCTCCAACCAGATGCCTTCAAAATCAGCAGCAGTATTGATGCCTGACCTTGATGTTGGCCTGAATTCACGGCAAATGAATGAATGAATGAGTTAATTAAATAATTAATTAGACAGCTTTATTATTCAACGTGTAACAGCGGCCTCCTAACACTAATGCTCTGACTTTAACTAGAGTTGCTAGCGGTTGGTTTCTGCACTCCTTTATTTTCTGCTATCATTGCTGTATGCAGCTAAGCATTTTATTGGTGTATCAGGGTTTTTATTTCATTTTGTAGTTTGTCTGTATGTATTGCCCTGTCCACTAAGCACATCTGGATATTACTTAGCAAAAGAATAACATATTATATATGAAAGAGTCTGGATGTGTGAGGTGGAGCCAGGGCGGTGGTAGTGAGTTTGTCATTTTAGAGAGAAATGTATCCCATGATATAGAGATTTCTCAATACCACATGCAATTAAACCTATTAAATATTAAGATATTGAGGATTTCAAATGTTTTTCATCCTTTACTCCAAAATGACTTCATTTGGCAAGAAAGTCCTTTGCTTTGACAACACTAAAGGCCCTCACAGAAAAGGACAAAAGAAAAAAAAATTCACACTCGTTGGATGAAAATGTAAGTTGAACGTGGATCTAGACTGAGCAGGGGTAACCTGGCTGTGAATACTGAGGTATGCCTAAGCTTCCACGCCATAGCAACTAGGTTCCAAATGGTGCTATTTATTAATTATCTGCAGAGCCAAAATTGTATCTCTTGTGGCACATTCCTAACGGTTACACTGCAGACCCAAAGGTGGTGCATCTCTGATGGATGCGGTCCACCAGATAAACAATCCGCTCCTGTGCAATTCACAGCCTTGGGAACCAGTTACTGGGTTAGCAGTTAAATCGGTTCCAGCTCAATGGCAGTGAGTTTGTTTGGTTTTTCTGCCCATTTTGCAATGTTTGTATCCAAGAATTTCTGGTGGTGCAGTGGTTAAGTGGTCAACTGCTAACCAAGGGGTTAACTGTTTGAATTTTGTGGAAGAAAGATGGGGTAGTCTGCATGGATAGAGAGAGATGGCCTTGAAACTCTATGGTCCACTTTCACCCTGCCATCTCTGGTTCGGGAGTCACTGGCAATGTGTTTATCCTGCTCCGAATTAGCCAAATCCCTCCACAATTAGTGGACATAGAACTTGGGCAAGGTAAGAACAGAACACCTGGTACAGCAATTGCAATCCAAAACATTCCAGGCAAAGTACTCTAGGATTTCTGAATCTGCCTGTCTGAGATCCAGAATCCGTGCAGGTTCAGTACACAGGGTGGTTTAACAATTTGCTAGTGAAAAATCTTGACATTTTGATATACCTGTAGCTTCTAAATTGCACTTGAAAGACTTGTTGAAGGCTTTTTTTGATTTAATGACACCCAACATAGCATTGTTTTATATTATGCAAAAAGTGTTTGTTAAAGACTCCGTGGAAGCTCAGAATTGAACAACTTAAGGAGGTGTGGAGGCACTATTTTTCACCTCAGTTTGATGTGCCAAAACCAAAATTAAGATGGATAAAATATTAATCCTGGAGCAACTAAAGGCAAATATTGCCATCAGTTATTTCTTTTTTCTTTCCCCCCTCCTACTTCGTCTATGATTGTCAGCCACTCAGTTGCAAAGTAATGGGGAGAAAATTATCATAGAGGGTGGAGAAATCCTCAAAATGAATTATTCATGGATCCAATTGTGATATTTGTTGCAACAATAGTAAATTCACTTTCCTTTGATTATTTATACAATAAGTAAATAACTCTCTTCTTCCTGCCAAAGATAACTTTCTTGTACAAAATTATTTTTTAGCCCAATTTCCCTTATTATCCTGCCGTAAGGAAAGTTCAAGGAAATGAAAGCCAGAGGGAAAAAAGAAAAATGAAAATACCTTCCAAAAATGGACATCCTACATTGTGAAAAAAGGAAACAATTTTCAGGTTAACAAGAACAGAAAAACCCAACATGTAACTGCTTCTTCAAGGAAAACTCAAAGTCTTTATTCGTAAGCAATCTTCTGAGTCTGGAAAATCATAAAGTCAAATATGAGCAAGTCTAGTGGAAAATCTGTGACGTTAATCTTGGCTAGAGTCATGTTTTTAACAGGCCTGAATGTGTGCGCTGGATTATCCAGATGGCCATACAGGAATCAGCCTGATAGGATTAAACCTTTATGCTCAACTCTGCTCCATCTGTTCACCAAGGTTTGCCTTTCCTTATCTGAATATGAATTTTTTTTTAGTCTCCTTGTGCCTGACAGCAGCACTAAATTTAAATCCAGCATTTAAAATATAGACGGATGCAAATAATTTAAACATTTCACTCGTTAGTCTCCTTTCATGTAAGTTTGGTCTTTCTTGATAATACATTTTGGCTAAAAAGTCTACTAGGAAGAAACTTAAAATTATGTAGGTTCTAATTAATTGTTAGAGGGCTTTGTTCTGTACATTCTGCTTTGTTGTCAGCATGTTCTCCTTACTGAATTCTAGAACTTATTTACTTCACTGGCATCATAGGGCTTTGGTCCTTGTGTACAAAGTGAAAAATGAAAAAAAAGTAAAATATGATGTCTGTCAGCAGAATTTGACTGTAAGAATCAATGATAAAGTCTGATTGAAGGATTACAGCAGAAAAGAGTTGAACGTGTATTCTGTTCTTCCTCTGCATTTCAAGGATTGAAAATAGTCATCATTAATGAAATTAGTAACATAATGTACTACCATAATTTATTAGGTATTCTGTGTTTTAAGGATGTATTTTTTTGGGGAGAGAGGTAAGATCTTAACCCTGAGTCTCATCTTAAATTAAACAGACTAGTGTTTGTTTTACCTTCCTGTATGTGTACTCCTGAAAGGAGTGACATTAGCGTCATTTGGTATAGGGACAAAAGTTAATTATAGGACAGAGAATTGTGAGCTGGAAGTAAGTTGGAGACTAGTGTATGGTTCTGGAGTTTCCAGTCATTTCACTGAGGAAAAAGGCAAGTTCCTGGGTGGTCCAGTCAGTTAAGTGCTTCACTATTATCAGAAGACCAATGTCTTAAAGAGCCACCTCGTTTTAGAAGCACCTTGGAAGAAAGGCTTGAAGATTTGCTTATTAAAGGCCACAGCCTTGAAAAGCCAACATAATTACATCTATTCGGTCTACTATAGGCGTCAGTAGATGCATTTGGCTAGCTAAGTCTAAATTTTCCTCAATTCAAGGAAAAGTTCACTTTCATCTTTCAAGGGCTCAGTGGTTCTAGACGGCCCAACCAAACCAACAGATGGCCACTGAATCAGTAAAACTGAACATGACACTCTACTGAGTTTCTGCAGTTTTAAATGTTTATAGGAAAAGACTGTCCCATCTTTGTTCCTCAAACAATAGATGAATTGAAAACACCAACTTCTCCATTAGCTCACCAATATAAATAAAATGCACCTTGCTAGCAGAGCTCCTTCACGTGTGACTAGTAGCTGTTACACTGGACAACCCACACAGGAAGTGCTATTGGTGGTGTTGATCTAAGGACCGAAGTCAAATAACTAAGGCTATTGTGCTACCAACCCAAATGCACAGCAGCTGCTCGATGGGAGCAGCTCAAATCCACCAATTGCTCCTTGGGAGAAAGATGCATAATCCCCTTCAGTTTGATGTAATACCTTGGAAAATCCATGTGAGTCAGCCGTGGGTTGGTTCTGACTCAACATCACACAAAAACAATATCATTGAGAAAGACTAACCAGAATGACCATTTATAGCGGGCCTTCCAGGAGAAAGGGATTGCAAAGTACAATGCCCATGAGCAGGGCAGAAAGGTAAGTAAAATACACTGGGTACAACCCAATGGGACTGGTGGAGACTCGGTTTACTGGAAATTATATGCCCTTGCAAAAGGGAAGTCCCCGCTCAGTTGTACCTAATTCTGACACTTGTTGCTGTGTGCCACCAAGTAGGAAGGGACCATCTCTGGGTTTTCAGAGGCAGTAAACCTCATGTGAAGAGATTGCCTATTCTTCTCCTGTGTAGCCACTGGTGGATTTGAACTGCATGCCTTTGGGTTTACAGTGCAGCTTCTCACCACTAGGCCCTTACACCAGAGCTCTCTGATTCTGACACTAGAGAATGTGGATCCAGAACAGGCAAATCTTCTGATTATAAAGAGAATTTGTAAAACCAGCTTTTCTTATCAAAATCTTCTTTTTTAGTTATCAGTTGTAAGTGGATAATTTCTTGAAGTATCATGTAAACCAAATCTAAATATAGCTAAGAGTTGGATACACTCTATAATTTGCAATGTGCGATATACTGAACCCTGAGATGGCCAAAAAACCCCATCTTTTGGTTATTGGCTCCTGCAGACACATGCGCAACATTGCTATGTGCTCATTAAACAACAAATCAGCCACAGCCTCTTCAATTTTGCTTTGGATTTCTGTTTAAACCATCCCTAGGTCATGATGAAAGTCTCCAGCAAGCCTTGCTCTATTCTACAAAAATGTTCTATAAACAATTTGAGCACTAAGCTTTTGGCCTAGGAAGAACTTCTGTTGTTGCCTTGTAGGACAGCATAGGGAGTGACTTTTATAGGAAATTCTATATGGAATGTGAGTGGCATCTCAAAAATTAACCTTGTCCAATCTCTAGTAATGTGCAAATCTCACTTTGTGCTTTTCAGAATACTCCTGTTTCAACTTCTTACCACAACCTACACTGCTACTGCTAACATGTTTGAGTGAACTTTTATCTCTGAGAGCCTTATCATTTTGAGCCAGTTTCCTTTTCTCCCTGACACATGCAGTGATGCCGCAACCCAGTGTTTGTTATAGCACAGATGTTTCCCTGGTGATGATCTGTGACGTCACAAACACCGGAATATATATGATCAAACTTATCCAGACAAGAGGTGCAGAGAAGTGTGGGGACTCTATTTCCGTTTAAGCTCCATGACTCAATTGCCTCAAAAATTACTCTTTGGAATCTAGGTTGTGCTATCTAGATTTTGGGAAGTAAATACTTACCATCCCTGTTTGTGATTCATTTCTATTCTCCGATTATGTGAAAAGCATAGCCTACATTCCAAAACCTGGCTGATCTTCTGTACATACCAGGTTTCAAAATATTAGTGCTCCAAAAATTTTTACAGCTTCCCCTTAGCCCTCAGGATTAAGTCTATACTCATAAGGCTGGCTTCTAAGGCTCTCAAAAATCAGACTGACTCTCCCTTTCCAATTTCTTCTTCCCACTTCTTTCCCATCTGGAGCAGAATTATGTGGCATTTAAGAATAGTGCTTCTGAATTCAAGGAGACCTAGATGGATGGTGTGTTACATGTTCAACTAAAGGTCGGTAGTTCAAAACTACCAGCTACTCTGAGGCAGAAAGATGGACAATCCCCCCATAAATACCTCCAGCCTCAGAAACCCAATGGAAGGTCTCCATTAGCTGGAATAGATTCCGTTACAGTGGGTTTCGGCTTTATAGAGGTTTGTGACTTATTTTTTTTCTCTGGATTCAGGATGCCTCAGTTCATATTCCAGTGTCATCATTTACTAGTTTTAGCACGTTACTTAACATTAATTTCTGATACCTTAATTTGGAAAAATAATAACAAGAGGTTGTTGTGAGGTTTTAATGAGATACATATGTAAAGTGAATGAAGACGTTAAAGAGGAGGGGAAACTGAAGGAAGAGACAGAAGAAGACAAGGAAGAAACGGGAGAAGATGGTGATAGGTCCGCCACATGCAGTTTGCACACATGCTTCGTTCATTCCAAGCATTTCTTTCATACCATTCACTCCCATCCAAAAAAAAGGTTCTCAGCTACAAAAATTCATTTTCTGGTTGAAGCGGTCTCTTTGTACCCTAGTCTACAAGGCACCAGCCTTTCAGAATGTACCTTTACTTCTCCTTTCATTTGGCACTCATTGCACTCTTCCTTAAGTTTTCCCTTGATATGTGTACATAAATGGTGTAAACAGCTGGGATTTAACTACTATGAACCAAACAGTCTGTAGCTGGAATCCACTGAGAGTAGCTTGACAACCAACTTCTGTAAGATGTTGTTGTTGTTGTGTGCAATAGAGTCAAGTGAGACTCATAGTGACCCTATGAACCCTGTCCCAATCTGTGTGCCATGTGCATACTTCCTGACCCACTAGAGCATATTGCAACAGTCACCATGCCAATCCACCTGGTTCAAAGTCTTTCTATCTTTCACGGACCCTTCACCCTTTCAAGCATCATGTTCTTTCCCAAGGAATAGGCCCTCCTAAGCAACATGCTCAAAGAATGCGAGGTGAAGTCTCATGATCTTTGCCTCCAAAGTAGACTCTGGATGCACCTTTCCTGGACATACTTATTTGTTCTCTTGGCCATCCATGGATGTTCAGTGCTCTTCTCCAACACCGCAGCTCAAAGGCGTCAATTCTTCTACTGTCATCCCTATTCATTATCTGTAAGGTTACGCCATTCAAACCTTTATGGAGTAGTTTTACTTTGAACAAATGAGGGAGAATCCTCTCCAAAGCAATTACTATGGGCTTTGCTTTGGTATACATATAATGGGAATATGTATCTGTATGCAAATCAATACAGCTAGTTGTTAACAAACTGTTTGTAGACAAAGGCCTTCATTCAATCGTTCATAAAGTGGAAAGATAGCAATCTGAATATAACTAGCACCTGACAATAAAATAGCTATGTTAAGTTTTCAAAGGAGCCTCCCATATATAATCTTAATTATCCTTAAAATTAGCCCTGAGTTACTACTAGTTAGCAGATGTTATTCTTAATTCTGCTTTACAAATGAGGTAACTGAGTCTCACAAAAGCAACAATCTGCCTTGAACTTGTGACTTGAAGAGTCCACTTTGACTGATAATGCTCAAATATTTAAAATACCCAAACTAAAATTTAATTTTGGTGTATCTCTCAAATATGTGCTCAATTTGGCTTCAGTATTCACTTAAATCTCATAAATACAGCCAAAGCTCCATAAAATATTAGTTGTGCAATGTTTTATTCCCCAGACAGAGGGTGGATATTTATGAACTTTACAGAATATTACTACTCTATTTCCAAGTAAAAGTTATTTTCCCCCTAAGACTCAGATCCACATATGAAATATAGTAAAATCTCTCTCTACCTTCTTCCATTTCCAAGTTCAAGAAAAGGCATCCTAATATAATACCACAGGTGCCAATTTAAACACAGGAACACTGAAAATACTGTCAGGATTCCAGGCTTAGATGCTTTTCTATTGTTACAAGTCGAGCAATTTCTCTCTCTCTCTCCCCCCACCCACCCCGAAAACCTAATAAAATACATGTTAGGAACTTTCTGAGAACATGCATTTTTAATATGTAGAAAAGTTCTCCATAACTACTTTCATTTCAATCTGGTCTTTACTCATCTCCACAGTGCTCATTACAAGATTTTGCACATGAAAAGAAAACAATATTGTTGTTGTTGTTATGTGCCGTATAGTCACCTGTGACTCATAGTGACCTTATGTACAACAGCCCTAAACCCTGCTCTATGCTGTGCCAATCTTAGTCTCTGACACCCCTACCTATTACCCAGTCACTGACTCAATCCATCTCATCGAGAGTCTTCCTCTCTTATGTTGTCCCTCCACCCTCCCAAGCATGATGTCCCTCTCCAAGCTAGTCTACTAATTAACAAACACTGGCATTCTGGTAGCACAGTCCACAGACAGCTGCACTACTAACCCAGGGAAGGTAACTCTCTGGCATTCGAATCCATCAGCAGCTCTATGGGAAGAAGATCTGCTTCTGAAAGATTTACAGCCTCAGGAAATCTACTGAAGGATAACCTATGAGTTGGTTCTGATAAGACAGCAATGACAAATTTTTTGTTGTTTATTTGTTTTTTCTTTGGAATGAATTTTGCAGTTAATTAGCATACAGGATAAATTAATGATATCTTAATAATTTCCCCCATTTTTTTTTATTTGACTAAGGATTGAATTCCACAGGTTTTAAGCTAACTAAATTTTTAAAAAGCACCTAGGATTCTCCCAAAGCTGAAAGGTAGAGGAATCTGAGGCCAGACTTTATGGATTTGGTGAACACAAGAGTTATTTACTGTAAGAACTGAAGTCAGACAGTGAATTCTAGCAAAGTAATCCAAAACCAGCTACCATCAAGTTTATTTCCACTCATGGCGAACCCATTAGCGTCATTGGAGAAATGTGCTCCCAAGGGGTTTTCAATAAATGGTGGTTTGGAAGCAGATCACCAGGTCTTTCTTCTGAGGTACCTTGTGAAGTAGAACAGAACCACTCACATTGTGTTTAGCAGCAGAATACATAAATTGTTGGCTAGACTCCTTCTAGCAAAGATAGATTTCATAAATGAAATAAATCGCTTCCCCCTCTATTGGGGTTCACAGTTAACTACTAACCAAAAGATTAATAGTTTGCATCCACTCAGCAGCACCAAGGAAGAAATGGCTGGTTGTCTTGGTTTTTTCCAGATTGTTCTCATTTGGCATTCATTCAGTTCTGAACCACAATGACCTCACATGTTACAGAGCAGAACAAATCCCACAGTGTTTTCTTGGCTGTAATCCTGATAGAGGTAGACTGAGAAGACCTATCTTCAATGGTGACACTAAGAAAGTTGGAACTGCCAATCTTTAGCTCTCAAAAGTTCATTTAAAAAAAAAATTTAAATCCATTGTCATCGAGTTGGAATCAACTCATAGCTAACACTCCAGTGAATTTTCAGAGGCTGTTTTCAATGGCATGAAAGGAGAATGCTTACTTTTCTTCTGCAGAGATTCTGGTGGATTCAAACTGCCAAAGAGGTGCTCCCACTGGGTTAGCAGGGCAACTCCCTACAGACCATGCCACAGGAGCTTCAGGTTATCAGTCAAGTGCAGATCATTTCCACCACCTAGAGATACTTCTCTAAAGATGGCAGGCAAGGAAACCATATGGAGTAGCTTGTCATGAGTCAGAATCAACTCTTTGGCAATAGGTATGGCTTTGGTATGATATCAAGAAATGATAAAGAACTAGAACTCCTGGGATATATCCCTAAGATCCACTGTCTCGGGTATAACCTATCTAAAAGCACCTGCCTCGCACCTTGTTCATAATAAGTGTTCTGTATCTGTCGGCTTTGCTACTTTTGCTCAGTTGAGAAGTAAACAAAGGAAAATAATGCATTAAAACCCCAAAACAAATTACCCATTGTCTTGGAGTTGGTTCCAGTTCATAGTAATAGAATAAAACAGAACTGCCCCACAGAACTTCAAGGCTCTAAGCCTTTCTTTCTCCCAGGACGTGGTTGGTAGGTTCCAATTGCTAACCTTTTGGAAGCATCTGAGCACTTTAACACTGCACCATGTGAAGTCATGATTTAAAGGACTTAAAGCAAGTACTTAACTGATTTAAAACAAAACAGAAAACTTTCACTAAACAACCAATGTATTTGTATTATACATTTGTTTGTACGTTAAAATTGGGTTATTTTTGTTCCAAGGTCAGTGAAAGGAATCAACGTGCTAAGAAGAGGCTCAAACGTGACACCGTCTGTATTTCTATTCCGTGGGCTCCTCTGGTACATTTCTCCCTCAAATCACTGGTGAAGAATGTGGGTTTGAACAACTAGTGTCCTGCTGACTGCAACAGCCAATTAAATAAGTCAGCAACACAGGAGCATATGTTCACATATAAAATATTGATTAATTTCACAGATTGGGATAAAAATACATTAGTACTTTGGCTTCCACATTCATGCCAACCATCTAGATACACATTCAGTCCAGTCAGGTCTATTTCTGCACCTGCGGGCTTGAGAGTGTTACTTTTGTGTTTCACTTTTCTTTTCCTTCTCTGATTACTATCTGGTCTCCGAAGTCAGTGTCTCTGTTATGACTGACCAGCAACATACGTTGAAGCTGGGTTGTAATTACTAGGTCATCTCCCAGCCAACTTGCCCATAGCAGGCTGGCAGCAAAGCCACCCTCCTATAATCCGTGCCTCAGACTCTGTCTTGCTCCTGTCCAGGTAAATCTTTCTCTCTCTCTCTCTCTCTCTCTCTCTCAGTTTTTTTTTACCTTGAGGATGCTAAATCATACTGATGGCATCATGTTCATCTGATAAGGATGATGATCGCCTAATTTCTATAAAGTTTCATTTCTGTCCTCTGAGTATTTCAGGTTGCAGGCTGGCACAGGGAGATTGAGATAGGGTGCTTGATAATGTGACGTGATACTAGGATTTTTTATCTTAACCCAGAAAAGCGCCTTCCCATATATCACTGCACATGCCAACTAGCTTACCCTTGGGATTCGACACAGATCTGGCTTTTCAATTTGCCTTTGAGTAACATTGTCAATTTGCTCCAATTGAAGCAACTATTACATTACGAGCTCAAATAGCAGAAGAATTTCTCTCCACATCAAAAGTCCAATGTTAGGGGGATTGACATTGGCTAAACAATGGGAAAGAACGGTGGTGATAACCACCGAGTGTCAGCTATCTGGAGATCCTCTGAAAGCTAACTTATTCTGTTTGTTTCAAATTCTTGAACCCTCAGTTTCCCTCCGGTATTAAATGGACATAATAATAGTGCTGCCTTCCTATGGCTGCTTAGAGCATAAAAAGATAGACAAAGTGCTTAGCACTGAACCTGGTGTAGAAGGTCCTCTCTTATCAACACAAGAATCATCACCACCAGAACTATGGTCTGAAACCCAGCATTTTCTGGACACTGAGCTCTGCTAACCCATGATGATCCCACCTTCTCTGTTAGCCCTCTTCTTAGTTTCTAATATTTTACTCAATTTGGGGCCTTTGGAAATTCCTTCCCTCATGCCTATAACGCTATTTCCTCTTTGTAATCAAAATACCACCTTCCTTCTCTCTCTAAATCAATCTCTCTCTCTCTCTCTCTCTCTCTCTTTCTCGTCTTCTTGATTCTCCAGGATTGGATAAGCCCCTTTGTTTTAAGTTCCCACGTTACTGAATGTTGTTAAGTCTTTTTCTGAGTCGATATGACAGAGTAAAACTGCTGGATTTTGGACAATGACTAAGGAAAACCAAAGAAGAAGTGATGCCTCTGAATTGTGATATTGGCGAAGAGTACTGAATATCTTGTGAACTGCCAAAAAAACAAATAACTCTATCTTGGAGGAAGCGCAACCATGCTGTAATTTAGAGGCAACAATGGTGAAATGCCATCTCACATTCTTTGGGCATATTCTCAGGAGGGGCTTAGGCCTTGGAAAATGCAGCATACTGGCAAAAGTAGGTCAGTAGAAGAGAGAACGGGTCATTGAGATGGACTGGTACAGTGACTGCAAAAATGAGCCCCAGGTGGCTTCACCATCTCTGATATACACAGCACAGGATAGGGCAAAGTTCAGCTCTGTTGTTCATAGGGTCACCACGAGTTGTAGATGACTCAATGATACCCAAAAGCATCTATCTTTATAGAAAAATATTTTCCAATCTATCTCCTGCAAAGCCCCCAGGTGAATGTAAGTTGCCGTCTTTTCCGTCAGCAGGTGAGCATTTAATTCTTGTGCCACTCAAGCTCCTTGGAATGGGCTCTATATCACCATTATAGCACTTCAGTGTAACTGCACTTTAAATAATTTTGGTGGTCATTAGTAGCTCAATATCAACACATAAATATGCACACACATGACTATAAACTTCATAATATCAACAAGTGTCCTTTCTTTGTTCCCAACTGCCCAATATAATAAGCAACCAACACATATATTAAATAGGTTAATGGTTGAATAAGCAAATGAATTAATGAGTAATAATCACTACAACTATTAAGATAATAAGGCACTGAACAGTTGCTTAGACATTGAGAACTGCTTTAAGCAGCGGTTGGCAATCTCCACTCCACCCACGCTGGGCTCTGTAAGCAGCGGTAAGTGGAATGTGGCTATGGATGTGGACGACGTGGTCCCTAGTTGAGCAGCTGGCGCTCCATTCTCCTGGGAGTTAAAATTAGCACCAGTGTGGTCCCCCTGCAGTGGGCTCTAATCATGCAAGAGCCCAGGTGGATCTTGCTGACAGATGTTAAGGTTAGAAGGAAGGGTAGCGGCCAGATGAGAAAACAGAGCCACCCCCTTCCGGAGGTACCAGGACTTCCTGTCTTTAGGCCTGGCTGGTTCCTGCCCACCCTGCCCTTCCCCCATGCATCAGTTTCAACACAGTTGCTCTTCTTTCTGTCATCTGAGCTCAAATCCTATCTGGGAAATTGATGGGTGATCCTGCCCCTGACAACACAGTGTCAGCTTTGCTCAGTGTCCAGCTGGTTCCGTATATATTATCATAATGTGCTGCCTGGGTGGACCCTGGTGCTTCTCTCCCTTTGCTCAAATCCTCCCTTTTGAACGAATTTCTGCTCTCTGACAGGCAGGCATTACTTGTTTAAAAATAAAAACAGAGTTAGTAGGCTGGGCAAAGTTTTGATTTTTAAAATCCTATCAGGACATCAATGTTATTCCAATAGCAACCTAAGGGGGGGGGAATCTCAATTCATTTAAGAAACAGTAATTAGCCTTTTTAAATTGCATGTGTTTCCTAGGGTTTTCACTGTTTCCTGGTGACTTAACAGAATTTTTGCATCTCCCAACCCTGAAATCCTATAAAGAAGGGTTTCCCCAACTCCAATCACAATATGGCCCTATTCTGACACCACTTATGTGTTTGCTATTTTTGTTTACTTTTTCTTTCAGTTTATTCTGGCCTGAAGCTATATAGCTTTGGTATATTAGTTTTCTTTTTTGCTTATGCATTAAGATATGCATACAAGTTTCAAAGTTTTAAGTGTTTTCTCCCCTTATCTAAAATCCTCTCCTACACTGTGTGGCAGTGCAGAAGGGGAAGACCCCCTATGAGATGGATTGATTCAGTGACTGGGATAATCAGGATGGATGTGTCGGAGACGGTGCAATTGGCACAGGACAGAGCAGAGTTTAGAGCTGTTGTACATAGGGTCACTATGAGTGGCAAGCAAGTCAACGGCACATAACAACAAAAACAAACACAGTGTGGAAAGCACTACTCTAACTGCATTTCTCACTGTCAAGTGGATTGCATAATGGACCTTCCGAGCTGAACTCAGGGGGAGTAGTATCTGCTGAGAGTTACCTGAGCCACAAGTGGCTGTATGCACCACACCTCAGGTCTCCCAGACTTGCAAGTGCCCAACTCCTGCAGAGCTGCCTCTGGTGAAGGAAAGCCAGCCCGAGGTCTATCTGTGGAATGACCATCGCCTTGGCAGTGTCATGACCGCCCACAGCTAATACATGTGGGGAGCTCTGCAGGAGGTGGGAGAACCCCTCATGAATCAGCTGTCTTCACAGAACAAACACTCAGAACTTAAGAGAGCTCTACCACACACCCCTTAACTGATGAAGAAACGGAGGCCAAGAGACATTAAAGTACTTGTGTGAGGTCAGAGAGCAAGGTCTTCATATCAGTTCTACTAATCTAACTCTGAAAATGTTCAAATAAACAACAACAAAAACCCCTACCTAAATCCCAGCCATTATTTCTAAAATTTCATCTCAAGAGGAGTTTGTGAACAGTGCATCGTAGCCTCTATTTGCACATTCACATCCCATGAATCCTCTAAGTTTTGGACTCCGGAAGTCTCAAGCAAGGGCATTTCCTCTGCGGAGTGTGTAGAGATCCCTTTAGTTTGGAGCAACCTAAAATGCAAATAAATGCAACTGGAATTTTGATGCTTTTGTAATCAAATATAAGGTGGAAAATTGGGTTTGAGAAATTGCTGTCATCATTATTCAACTGTTGTCATTTGTTGTTGAGTCAGAACCTACTCTTTGTTGACTCTCCAGCAGGTTTTCAGAGGCAGTAAATCACACAGGACGAGACTGTTCCTCCTTCTCTTGGGTATCCACATTATAAGTATTAACTACAGTCTCTCTCTCGCTCTCTCTTTCTTTCTCTCTCTCTCACTGTGTATGTGTCTCTGTCTCTGCCTCTCTCCCCGCCCTCCCTCCTTCTATCTCTCTCAGAGAGAAACTCTCTCTCTCTCTCTCTCCCCTAGTTAAAGTCAGATAAAACATCAAATACTGGAAGCTTCCCATCATTTAGAGGCTTGTCAAGGAGTTCATATAAGAAAATTGCCTCCATGAACCCCTATCCGTTTCCCATTTATTTCCAATAGGAGACTCAGTGGCCCCTCAGTAACCTAATGAGGGTACTATTTGTAACCACACAGGAGCTTCCCCCTCTTTTGTCTTGGTCTCCTTTCCCCCCACTCTGTATACATGCCAGAGAGTCCATATGGTCAACAAATGATTTCTAAGCCGATGAGTTAGAATATCCTAGTGAATAAATAAATTACTAGCCTACTTCTTATCTTGCCAGTCCCACAGAAAATATACTATTCATCAAATAAAATCAGCACTTTTGTTCTTCGATTAGCAGAATGTGTTATTGTCATTGGAGAAAACAATTGAAAGAATGTGAACTCTAAGGTAACACATTCCACATGTTCCTTTTTTAAAAAAGAAAGATACACTTCAGGCTAACTTGAAAGATCTATCTGGGGTACCAGGACAAATGTCTTACTTGAATAATATAATATAAGATGGAAAAACTTTCTGCATGATGTGTTAAAACAGAGATGAAGCTTTAGCATTCAGACTCTAAGATCTGGATTTTGGACTTTGAACTCTGAACCTACAGCTTATTTGTTTTCCAATTCTGAGAAACTTTCTTTCTCATGGCCTCGGTTTCCACATGCTTACAATATTGTTGTTGCTGCTAAGTGCCATCAGTCAGGATCAACCAAGAGTTGAACCTCTAGGGAGTTTCCAGAGGTTGTAAATCCCAGTGGAGGAGACTGCTCATCTTTCTCCCGCAGAGCAGCTAGTGGATTCCAATAAAGTGCCTTTGGTTTGGCAGCGTAACTCCCTTCCACTGGGCTACCGGTTGGTGCCTTCTTGTTTACAATGACAATATTACTAGCACAGCAGAGTCTCAGTCGATGCTTTTTTTCATTATTCTTTTCTAAAATTGTTTACACATATAACACCAATATTTGCCAATTCGATATTTTTCACATACACATTATCCAGTAGGCCACTAGAGCTCAAATACAGTGGTATCATTTATATTAATTTGGAAGCAGGAGTGGCATCCACTTCCTAAACAACACACCTCTGGTAACTCTATGAACTTTGATAAACGACGATAGTTATAGAAAGGCTTCAGGCCTTTTGTTCATAGGATTGCTATGAGTCATGCTCGACTCAGTGGCAATCAACAACATTTACATTAATCACATATGGTAGCTCACTGCTTCCTAAAAACTTATAATTATACTAGTATAACTATAATAAAATCACAGAGCTATGTGGTTAGGTCGACCAAAGGTCAAGTCCTTGGTCCAGTTCTAATTAGTCCTGTGGGTTTGGGTGACTTACAGACCTTCTCTACACCTCAGTTTTCCATCTATAAAATGAAGTCTGTAATTGTTACATCTCATCCAATTTTCTGGGGGATTTAATGAGATGACATATGTAAAATTCTCACCACAGGGCTGGTACATAACAAATTCTCTATAAAAGTGAGCTGATAGTGTTCCAAAAATAACAACAGTGGCAGCAGCAAAAGCAGTAGTAATAGTGATAGTAATAATAATTAAAATGTTACTACCTGGCCTGGTCACCATCCAGCATGGCGATGAAGTCTGAGCCTTCCCTTGTTAGCAGTACTGTCAGTTACAACATGTCCAAATAGAGATAGCAAAGATGAGCTTAGTTAGCAGTTACCTGTTGCTCTTGAACACTTGAATCTGCCTTAAGTTGAGATGTCACTGGCTAGGAAGTCCCTGGAGCTAGAATCGCTGGTGTTATCTGCTTTATGAATTACTCAGGGGATACACTGAAAATCGGTCTTTACTTATCCTTGTTCGTTATCTTGACTACATGCCATGTTCTTTCTAATTCAAGAGAAGACAAAGGCACTGTCCCAACTGCTCAAAGAAAAAGCCTGATGTGCCCTTGAAATTACACGGCCACAACACTCCTTGTTATGACGACACACCTGGATATTCTTAACCCTAATGTTCTGGTCTTGGGTCCCTGTTCCTCTTTGTTTGTTTTGTTTAAATTTTATTCTGATTTATTTACAAAGTTTGAATACCTCGTTTTGCACACAAGATTCTTCCCATTTCCTTCACCCCACTCACCCATCAAATTGTGTAACCCAATGAGTAACACCCTACCCCCTATCCTCACCCCTCTATTTCCACCCTACCCCTCTCCTTGGATCCTCATACTTATTCTACAATAATGGTTTTGTATGGTATTTGACCTTGTAGGACTGAGTTAGTTCATTCAGCATAATGCTCTTCAGTCTCTCAACTGATAATATGTAACGTGTCACCCTCAGTAACAAAAGATGAGGCCAGTGTTTGTCTACTTAACCTAGACCCTCTACCAACACTGATCCTGCCTTGTGGAAATTCTGCACAGAAATCAGCCACATTAAGGGCTGTCATCTAAGTATGGTGCTCGGCTTCACGCACTCATCCTCTGCCCTTGAATCAAAGGTGGGCATTTCTGTCAGAAAACTGGAGGGATTTTACAGATGTTCTTCTCCTGAGTTTCAGAATCCCAGAATAGAGAACAATGAGGCCACAGGGAAGCCTAGGTCAAACAGAACTATAAAAGCATGAAGTCAAGAAGCAGAAGAGGAGATCCTAAATCCTACAAGACCTCCGCTGTCCAGGTACAGGAAGCAACACAAGTGTGGCAATCACACCTGATGATCAGAATGCATGAGTTAGTGTGAAGGACATTAAATAGATGGTTTGGTTTTGTTTTTTGTTTTTTTTTTAAATAAACCAGCTATGTGGCTACCACTTGTTGTTTTTTCTTAATCGTGGCAGCTTGCTTGCTGCTATGATGCTAGAAGTTACACTGCTAGTATTTCAAATACCAGCAGGGCCACCCACGGTGGGCAAGTTTCAATAGAGCTTCCAGACCAAGACAGACTAGAAGAAAGGCCTGGTGACGTATTTGCAAAAGTGTCTAGTGAAAACCTTATCGACTACAGTAGAATATTGCCCAGTATAGAGGCGGAAGGTTGGGGTTTCCAACCCCAGGCTGGAAGGCACTCAAAATATGGCACAGGGCCAGGTAATTTTGTTATATAGAGGTTGCCATGAGTGAGACACAACTCAGTGGTAAGTAAAAACCCTTCTGTGAAGGTGGCCAGCTTGCCTGTAATCTCTATGTCCCAGTGTCCTCTTTTGTGAAAGAAGGGTGAACTGGATGACCCTCCATACTGCCTTTACTTTTCACAAGCTGTAAAAAGTCATTGTTTATGGTGTGAAGAGGACAAACTAGGAGGGTTTTGTTTACCACTGCTGCTTTTAGTTCATTTTCATTCTCTCCAGTTTAGTTTTGTTGAGGTTGACAAGTAACATACATTGCATGGGTCAAATACAGCAGTGCTCCTCCACTCTAATGGTCTGGAAAAGGTGAGGGTTTCCAATAGTTCAAAGAGAAGCCAGTAGATAATCTCTCTAAGCTCCTCATGATAAAAGCAGATCAATACACAAAAGCCATCTGGAAAACGAACTCTCAAAATGTTTGACTTTCTTCCTATATTGAACACTCTGGCTATTGACAGACTAGGGAGGAATCAGGGGGCAGTTTCCATCCACAGACAATTTCCCAGCGAGCTCCAGTCTAGCAGGCAAAACCAAAGTTACAACTAACTCAGGGGAATCTCCCCCAGGGCTTTGATGAGGTACTAGGAACCCATAGAATTGGAAATGAGTTCAACAAAGCTCAGCTTACACCACTACCGTGTTCACAATGGCCACTGAGACCACAGTCTGGCCGGCCCACACGGCCAGTGTGACCTGGCCTTGGAGATCATCCCAGTCTCATCACCTGCCTCTGGCCCTTCGGCTGGGAGCAACAAAACCCATTCCTGACTCCTGTTTGTTCCTTGTGCTCATCCAAGCAAAACTCACTTTAAATACACTGTTGCTTCTTCCTTGAAACTTTTCTCTGTTCCCTTTGCCTGATAAAATAATGTGTTCCTCCTTCAGGTTTTTACATAAACATGATTTCTTTGGAGATGGTGTTCCTGGTGCCTCACTACTTACCTTCCTGTCCTTCTGGTCTCTCCTTTTTGCACAACTTAGAGGACTTAATAACAAACACATTATGTTTAGTAGGTTGTTTTCCTCCTCTATGTACAGATCGCAAATTCCACAAACAGAGGGAATGTGGCTGCCATGTACAACCTGCTTAGTGTTTGGCATGTTGGGGGGGGTTGCTCAATGAGTAAATAAAAAGGGATTACTGATTAGCTACATTGATAATATAGACTTTAGTAGGTGATTCCTGAAACAAAATATATGCAAAACAGAGTATTTCCTAAATCTTGTTTCTCAAAGCCATTTGCTGAGAAGGTAGCTGCCTGTGGCACCCGTCAGTGGCTCCAGTTTGGAGCACCTTAAACTACTACTGCATGTTGAAAGACTTTTTAAGGGTGATCCACCTCCCTCTCATTTAAAACAAACAAAGCTGAGGGCTGGAGAAGCCAAATGACTTACTCAGAGTCACACAGCTAGTTCACAGCAGTCAGGACTGGAGTTCAGCTCCCCAGCCAGCCAGCCTTAGGCTACTTCTTCTAGATGCGACCAGATAATTCTTAGGGCCTTATCTCACACAGGAGAGAAGAGAGGGGCTCCTCATTACTCTTTGAAGCTCCACACTCTCTTCTCAATTTGAAGTAGTCTCCTCAAGCTTGAGCCATCTTTCTCCACATGTCCATCAAACAACAAATTTCAATGCAGCTGGGCCCAGGGAGTCCAGAGAGCAGGATACCCAGAGGCAACCAACAGAAGCAAATGTGCTTCTGTCTGGCACAAAAGGATTAAAGAAGGTCAAATGCTAAAGAGCAAGAATAACACCACATTGTCAGGGACAGCTGGAGAGGGGCACTGCCTCAGGAAGGTCAGAAGGAACTGGTGGTGGTGATGTAAACCTGATCCTCCCTCTCTGAAGCTGCAATTAAAGCAGAGAAATGGGTCCACTGACTCAGTACTTGACTGTATGCTCTAAAAGATGGTCAGTTTGGCCAAACCCCACTTTTGTTTGTTTTTTTTCTGGAGATCCTGGCATGTTTATACTTTGTCTCACTCTTCATAATAATTGAAGAGAAATTAAGTTCATTCAGTCCCGATGTCCAAAAAGTTAAATATTAGTCATTTTCCTTTTTTTTTTTTTAAAAAGAAGAGATGATTTTATAAGCTTCTATATTTGAATCAGAAAAGTAGAATCTTGTTCAGGTCAGAAGTCAGAAATGTGCAAAAGTTCATATTTTAAAAACTCTTGGTTTCTAGTGTTCTCTACTTTTGTCAAGTGTAGATAAAGGTTTACAAATGCATCATAATTAAAAAGAAAATAAATAACTGAATTCTAAGAACACTGTACTAAGGCCTGAACCTGTACTCCTAGAAGATTCAGATTAACTGCCGTCAAGTTGGAGTTGATTCAGAGCTGACCCTGCAGTGGTTTTGGAGGTGGTGACTAGCAAGGGAGGAGACTGCACATCTTTTTCCCTCTGAGCTGCTGGTAGATTCGAACTGGTCACCTTTAAATTAGTAACACAACCCCTACAAGTAACACCACCTAAGCTCTCTAAAAAGGGTCCCCTGTTGATAACGGCTGAATTCTAAGACCTCTCATTCTCCTGCTGACTAAAGTCTTCAACTGTCCAAAGTGGAGAAAGAGGTGGAAAGCAGGGAGCAGGACAACATGAGAGCACATGCAGGCCACAACAAGAAAATGTCCCCTAAAAATAAATGAGTAAAAAGAGCATTTAAACTGCTTGTCAAGCAGGCTTCCTGACAAAGCCACCAGAGTGTATTCACAGCCATTTGCATAAATGCTGCCGGTGAGTTCACCATAGCTGCTAGCGCTAATGGTACATAAAGTAATTTAGTCACTTCTCCCGGCGTTCTATGTCAGAATGATGAGCACCAGCATTCTGCCTTGTTGCATATTAGATCATTAGATAATAAAGTGTTAGTGCATGCAAGCTGACAGGGTCTCCACACTCTCACATTGCAAGGCCACGGCATTTTGCCTCAGGGAGAAAAAAAATAGAGAAACTGATGCCACAACTGGCCTTACATTCAAGTAAACACAACCAGAGGCTCGGGAGAACAGTAACAATGACAACACTCTCCAAGCCTTTTATAGATGCCCAGAACATAATCCTCACGACCTTACCCAAATGACAGGAAGATGAGGAAGCATACCAGCTGCAGCATTATGTCATAGTATTGTTGTTCAAGGGCACATAACAACAACCTTGCTATTGTTACTTATCATCGAATCAGAACCAACTCATAGCTGATCCTCCAGTAGGGTTTCAGAGGCACTTAATCACATAGGAGGTTGCCTGTCTCTCTCCTATGGAGCAGCTGGTGAATTTGAACCACGTATCTTTGGATTGCCAGCACAATCTCTTGGCTACTAGGCCACTAGCGATGCCAATTCAGCTCCTTTAAGGAGTCATGCTAAACACTAAGTGAAGTGCTTGGCTGCTGGTCAAACGTTTGGCAGCTCAAATCCACCCAGTGTATTTTTGAGAGAGGCCTCTGGGTGATCTGCTTACATAATCAGAGCTTAGAAAACCCTAAGTACAGGTCTGTTCTGTCACATCAAGTTGCAAATGAGTCAAAGGAAGTTTTCAAACAGTGGAATTCAAGAGCAGTTTCACTCTGAGTTGGGACTGCCTCTTTTTCTCACTGTTCAAATTCAAATTCAACCTGTTGCTTTGAAGTTGCTTCTGACTCACAGTGACTCTGTAATACAGGGGAGAATTGCCCCCATAGGATTTTCATGGCAGTGACCTTATAAAAGCACAAGGCTACACCTGTCTTCCAAGGAGTGCTTGGTGGGATTGAACCACCATCCATTCCCTTAGCAGCCAAACACTTCACCACTGTCCCACCAGTACTCTTTCCTCTCCTTGAGCATCTGCCATCGAGCTTTTTAGCATTGAGAAGCAAGCTCACTAGCCTAAATGCGCTCATAAATAACCAAGCGAGGAAAATCCTAGCATTTATGAGTGAAGACCAACATAATGGAGGGGAGCAATTACCACGAGCTGGGATATGCCAGCTTACTCTCTCCAGATCACACAGAACTCTATGAAGTAAATTTGCCTTCGTCAACTTGAAATACAGGGGCATTTATTTGAGCACAGGGGTCTGTGAGTCTATGGGTCACATGGGGAGATGGTGCCTGAGTGTAAGCCGGGATCTCTGTTTCTACTTAAATGCAGAGAGCTGAGCCACAAATGGGAACTTTCTTCCAACTGTTTGACAAGCAGGATATAAATAGAGATGTGCAGAACAGCTCAAAATAATTCAGGTTACCTATAAATGAGATGGTAAAAAGCCCAAAAACAGAGGTGGGGAAATGAAGACTTCCATACTTCTCAAAAGGTAAAAACATTTATTTGTCTCTCTCTGCAGTAGCCATTGCAGCTAGAGGTGGTGGAATGGTGATACAGATTGGGGTGGGGGGAGGGGATTCTTTAAGTTTTAAACACTGTTTTCAAATACGATATGATTTTTTTTTCTCAATGGCAAGACACTGTCATATCGTCAGATCAACATAAATTATTATCTTAGTCCACTCCCATTCATCACCTGTGAAAGAGCTGAGAAAGTCACTCTGTTGAGTAGGTATTTATGAATCAGCTTGAAGTGTCTAAATGAGTGGGTGGGTTATGTGTGGTTGATTCATTCTACAGAGAAGCAGATATCTTTGTTACTGTCATTACAAAGGACCAGAGTGTTTCTTCATTTACATTCTTCTGGAAAGAATGAAGTTAGGCTTCAGACAAAGTCACGCTTCCTCACTGGAAGAAACAGACTTAGCCACGTCCCCTCAAGGAAGGTAAAGAGCTACAAGTGACCATTCTAACAATAAGTTATATGAGCATTGTGTGTGCTGGTAAGCGAGGTCAATGTGAACGGCATTGCCATGGAATAGAAACTGACTCATAGCTAACCCTCCAGTGCTTTTTCAGAGGCTATAAATTGCAAGGGAGGAGATTGCCCACTTTTCTCCTCCAGAGCAGCTCGTGGATTCTAACCTCATGCCTTTGGGTTGACGGCACAATGTTTCACCCACCGTGCCATCAAAAATCCCTGGTAAATGAGGTAGAAAAACAAAATTTCAGTCTTTGAAATTTGGAATGATGTTCCAAGTAAATATTAAAATATTTTAATTGCAAGTTTAAGGGTGTTATGTGGCATTATATGCCTCTTTATTTGACCCTTTCTTTCAGTGTTTTACAAATATGTAAATAATTACCAATAATTGAGAAAAAAGATATTTTAATATTTACCAAAGTGGAGCATGAACTACCCCCAAACCCAGCCTCTCCTGTCCCCCTGACAACAACTGGCTGAGAGGCAGCCAAGCATGTACTAAGCCAGCTCCCAGCTCCACCCACTTCCCTTATTTACATCATCTGTTCTCACCCAGAACATAGATTATTTTTACACTCTACCAATTATCATCTTAGTTCTGAGATCCCAAAATGTGGAGTGACTTTTTCAAGGTAACACAAAGAATCTGGAGTGACAAGCAAAAGCTGGATTTGGATTTAGAAACAAGGATGGCAAAACTTTCTCTCATATACTTTGAGCATGCTGCTAGGAGGGGCTGTTACATCATGCTTAGGAGGGTGGAGGGTCAGGGGAAGAGGGAAGACCTCAATGAGACAGAACAGAATGACAGTGACAGAAGCAGTGGTTTCAACTGTGTCAGAGATGAGAATGGCACATGATTCTGATCTGTTGTTCACAGTGTTACTATGAGTCGTACTTGACTCAATGGAACTTAACAATAAGAAGTACTGATTCCTGGGGTTTCTGGTGGGGTACTGATAGTTGTGCTGTCAATGCAAATGCAAGTTGCTCAAATCCACCAGCTGCCACTTGGGGAAAACTTAGGCATTCTCTTCCTGTGCACTTTATAGCCTCTGAAAACTCACTTGAGGGTCTGCTATGAGTCAGTTCTGACTCAACTGCACATAACAACAATAGCATCTATTCAAGCCCCCCCTCCACATCACCCTGTGTACAAAACTACAGACTTCCACTGCCTTGGTATTTTGTGATTTGGTTATTTAGATTTGGGGCTTTTGGTTAGTGATGTTTTATTTGGCTTATTCTTGAGTCCCCCCCCCTCCTTTGGTGGAAGGAAGGACTACATGATGTCAGCTACCCCTCATGGACTTCCCAGGAGCAGGAGGTATTGGGTGTATGTAGTCTACACGTGGAGTACAATTCAACTGTCACTTTCTAATGAACAGATTTTACACTGACAGATTTTCTAAATAGAACAGTTACTACTGCAACCAGTCACAGGCAAAAGCAGAACTTCCTTTTTTTATACCTGTACTCTTCAAATTGTGCTCACTGCATATTTACCTATATTTTCCTTCCACCTTTCACCTGGACCCCACCAGTCATACAATGCCTTAAATCACTTCAAGGGTATCAGAAGGACAACATTGGCTGTAAAGTGTGGATCAGAATGATTTTAAATACAGAAATGGCACTAAGAATGTAATCATGAGCAGGTGTTTCAAATGGCCTCCTGCAAAAAAGTAATATCCATCCATCCCAGCACTAATGAAATCATAAAGAAGCAGCCTTCACAAGATGATGGTTTACTTAAAAAGCTTGTAAAA
The DNA here is from genome assembly GCF_000299155.1 of Elephantulus edwardii. Taxonomy (NCBI): domain Eukaryota; kingdom Metazoa; phylum Chordata; class Mammalia; order Macroscelidea; family Macroscelididae; genus Elephantulus; species Elephantulus edwardii. The sequence continues at coordinate 305,466 of NW_006399947.1, forward strand.
CTGGATGTAGTGAAGAGTCCCTTAAAAGAATGCTACACTTGGCTAATTAATAACAAGTATAGTTTGTGTGTCCTAACACGGGAGGGGGGGGAACCCAACCGTCAAAAGATGTTGATAGTGGTGTATTTAATAAATTGAGATGCCAGCTGAGAAGGGTGAAATTTGGCATTTTAAATTGTATCACTGTCCATGGTGGGGAAAAAGGCAATGGGGAGGTAGTTTTTTTAAGATGACACTATGAATGCAGCAAACTGGAAAGTGAAGAGTGAGAAATAGGTTAAGAGTTTTTATCTGAGGAGATTGGAGAATGCCTGTCTGTAGTAGGGTGATTGGTATCCATGAGAATCACAACGTCTGCTTCTTGGACATACAGATAAATGAATGAATGGATGGACAGATAGATGGTTGTATTAGATTCATAGGGCACAAAAAAAAAAATTCAGAGATGCATTGAATCCACTCCATAGCTTCTGTGAGTGCCCTTCATTTTCCTTGATTCAAAGTTTATCGGGCTTCCTCAAGTCCTCTCAAAGGCAGTACTAATGGATGTACCGGATTCTTAAAACTACTGTTATTTCCGTCTACCAAAGCACGTCTGCATACAGCAGTTTCATCATCTGGTGCTGAGAAGGAGCTGCAAAGGGCAGGACATCTGAACTTTGGCCTTTGCTCTTTAGTCAAGTGAAAGCTGTAAAAGCAAGAGGAAGCCCCAGTCTCTCACTCTCTCAACCTGTGGAAAAGATTCATCAACCAACTCCAAGGTAAATCGCAGCAGTATAAAAGGGTGGCCCTCAAATAAATTTCCCTATCACTAAATATAAGGCTTCATACCTGAAGTATAAACATTGAAGGAAAGCCAGCATTGTCAAAAACTGAACACATTGAAAATAGGATTGACATTTGAAACAAGATAGAAAATGTGGTGGAGTTGGAAGAAAGAAACCAAAACAAATTCACAGTTACAGTAATAATGTCAACCAATGAAAATGATTCGCCTACCATGTTCCAGATAAGAGGGCGTACCTTCCGAGGGGTCAAGCCTCCGAGCCCTCCGCCCATGCTTGGAGTTATTATGGACAAACATGTTATCAGAGACTGCCAGGACATGGCCATCCACGTTGACTGTTGTAGACACCACGACCTGGAGATAGAAGAGAGGAATGAATGAACATTTTAATATAAAAGCATGGAGGGTAATAAACTCAAGTTAAATAAATAACAGCTGGGAGCTGAAGAAAATTGCATAGCTATTTCACATAATAACTGGTGCTTACGCTGTACAAGTCTAACAAGAGAAGCTATTGATGAGTGGGTCTTTGGCATGGAACGCTTTTGATGCAGTTTTAAGTAAAATTGCACAGTTTATAGTTATACAGCAGAAGGTACACTGTTAACCATAATTTTAACAAGAGGATCTTTATTAGCATATTTTTTTTACACAAGGGTGGTTGTGTTTCACCTAAATTACCCTTCAGTTTAGACACTGAAGCAGATATCACAGTTGATCATGCAAATAAAAATCTTTTGAATCTTTAAAATATCCCCCCCCACTGTGTCAGGGTTAAGAGGATAGAGAAATAAAAGGGGGAGGCTTCCAGGAGAGCTGGGATGCAGCTCTCTCTCTCTCTTAGGTGCCTTTTTGAGGTTTCTTGTTCATTTTTGCTCCTATATTAGCTTTGATCCATCAACCAAGCCCCCCCCATCATCACCGTCACAACCCACACCACCACTCTTAAAAGAAAAAAAACCAAAAAAATCCCCACTAAGTGTCTTCAGTCTGTGTTTCAAAGCACTGGCCCACGCTATGCCTCAGACACCTGGGTCATCTCATAAAGTGACTCTAAACTTGGTTTGTCGGAAAAGACACGGGCAAAGGTGTTGGCTCACAGAACTTTGACTAAAACAATGAGAAGAAATGACCTACACTTCTCCTTATATTAAATGGGGTAGGGGATTAAAACTGAAACCCACAGAGATATGTTTATTCATGCGACCTCTTACAACCAAATATAATAATTGTCTGTAATTGCAGCTTCAGCTCCCACCTCATGCTTTGACACGGGGAAACAGCAATCAGCCAGCTCCCGTTTAATCCACCTATTATGTTGACTAATTAACTTTGCTCGACAGTTTATTTCTTCCTCCATTATCAGCCCCTGTCAGCCGCAAGCACCCTGCAGCATAGGGGGGACCTCAGGCTCTTTGATTGATCACTGATAGATTGACATGCAGATTAATTTAATTAGAATCACCTCACTTGAGAAATGAAAGACAATGGCAAGAGGGCTAATAGATCTGCTCTCATAATGAGGCGAGCCTCCAGAGCGAAGGCTGAGGATTTCTGATTTATTTTGCTCAATTCCCCAGTTGCTTGGAAAGATTCTTGCTTTAATTGTTCTTGGTTTTGAGAGGCATTAGCCTCTGAAGAGGTGAAACGCTTTACAAGGATTGGCACACATGGCGGTCTCAGCCTCTAAGGAAGACTTTTCTCTGAGTTGGCCAAAGGGGCACTGATTCTTATGGAGTCTTGGGCAATGCTGCCGTTTCATTAGCCAAGCCAGAGCAAAGGGGAAAATTCTAAGCTTTGGTCTATGCCTGTGCATTGCCAGTCCTGCTGGGCAAAGTCTACAGCTCCACGGACCCCCAACCATGTTTGCCACTCTTAAAACTACCACTGCCTCCCCTCTTTGACCCAAACACATTCTGGTTGAAAATGATGACTTTTGCTTCTCATGTCTCAACAACAGTGACTCATTGTGGCCTGGGGAAGCACGCATTGCTCATGGTCCTTCCTGCGAAGCTGATTTTCTTCTCTAAAATCTAATTTATTAAAATGCAGAGGAAATGACTGAGAGTCTGTTCAGAACGCAGGGGATTCTGCTTCATCAGTGTGAAACCTAAACTTCCAGTGAGAGGAAAGTGTGAAGAGGCCGTTTGCTAAGCAGTTTTTCTCTCTATTCAACATTGACTATCCAAGTCTGACACAGCCTGAAACTGATTTGTATGCCTGATCAATTGTAGGTTAATTTAAAAGGAGGAGGAAAAAGAGGGTGGTGAAGATTTTCATCTTATTAAAAATCTTAAAATGGTCTCTTATTTTCACAAAGTGGTATGTACCATACATGGCAGTCTCTCTTATTTAAGGAAACAGAAACTTGCTTTTCTTTTAAGTTAGGAAGATTACTTTGTGCAACATTTGTAATTATATAACAGGACTAAGTCTTTCAAAGAAATTTTGATTTACTACGAGACCACAATTGAGTGGTCACTGGAGACGTTAGCTGAAGAAACTATAAAAGGAATCCTAAACCGTATCTGTTTCCAGTGTCAGGAAATACACAAAGTGGTTATTCTAGATGTCTGTCTTTTTCTTTTTCTTTTTTTTTTAAAAAAAAAAAGCAATGACAATTCACCGTGCACCTGTAAGACACAGCACTGCAGGTTCTGAAGGCTTCAAATAGTATGTTTTAAAGACACTGTCATCTAATTCCTACATCCAATAAAAGCATCAAATACAGTTAATGGAAAAAGAACTTCGGTAAGAGAAGAATCCACATGTGTGATAAACTCATTTAACTAAAAGGTTCATCAAACTAGAGATAGTATAATACTAGAGAATGCTATTCCTTTCCATTCCTAAAAAATAAAATACCCAAATTGCTCAAAATGCCCAGAGATGCCACAGAATAAAGACCTGGCAACCTAATACCCAAAGACGAGGCACTTAAAATTCTATTGAGCACTGTTCTATTCTGAAACACCAGTATTTATTATGACTCAGGGCCAGTCTGATGGCAAGAGGTATGTTCCTCAAAAACTCATAATGTAATTCATTTCCTTACCCCAAAATAATTTCTCTGATCCCAATTTGGAAATAATTAGGATATATTGAGATAAAACACATAATGAAATTAAATGGCAGAGTAAATTATACCTTTAAAATTAATCTAACTGTGAGATGCAAAGGGAATACTGAACTGGCCTTTAAAAACAAGTCCATCCTTGGAGATAGAAGGGCCTTTACAGTTGAATATGAGATCAATGCGTTGCTGACGCATCCATGCAGGCAAGGGGACAGCCAGGTCTGCCAAACTGTCAACCTTCCCAAATTTTGTCAACAAAACACAGTTTGAATTTGAGATAGATAAACATGCAAATTAATGTTACCATTTTATTCAACCACCCCGTACCCTCCTAACTGCCTTCTTCACTCTCATGCCCAGGGAAAGAGATGGAAAGGGTATGAAGAATCAGGATATTTCAAATTTTATGATATCTGCTGGAATTAGATCTTTACAGTCCAGAACAGAGCTATCTGTTATAGTAGACAAACAAGCTTTATTTAAATTTTTAATTAATTTAAATTAAATAAACTAAAAAGAATTCTATTCCTTAATCTCAATAGTCACATTTCAAATGCTCAGTCACTCATGTGCCTGGCTGGTGACTACTGTGCTGGGAAGTGCAGATACAGAACATTCTCATAACTGCACAATGTTCTCCTGGGTAGCACTGCTCTAGAATGGTTTTGAAGTAAATTATCCCAATTTATTCATGAAGATTCTTTAGGTAGTAGCTCCTGAAAGAAATATTCGCTACATGGGGAGATTTAAAGCGCTGTACATATATATTTTTATCACTATGTTTACTGGGATCACATTTGGACTTGAGGGCTTTATTATTATTATTATTATTTTATACTGGTTTACTTACAAAGGTTTTCTTTTATTAATTTTATTAAACATTTACAGAGACTTAGGATTTCCAGTCATTCATTGTTGCATTTTTCTCCCTGTCCATTCCCTTCCCCCAATTCACTCTTATCCTTGAAAAGTAAAAGAAAAACTTTTTTCATTGTTATGCAATCCCTCCCCCCAGGTTCACTCCACTGTGCAACCTTCATTCTGGACTCCTGTCATGACAATAATATCCAATCATATATCCCCAGTTCTCTTCCTCATCTGTTTCAATGCAGTATACATCTTTCCTCCCCTCCTTCTCTGTCTTCCCTCAACCCTGAGGTCAGTCCTGCTTTACAACAGTGGTACCATGCGGTATTTGTCCTCTTGTGACTGAGATACTTCACTCAACATAATGTCCTCCAGGGTCACCTATTTTGCATAATATTTCATGAGTTCCATGTTTTTCAATGTTGCATAGTATTCCAATGTGTGAATATACTACAGCTTCTCTATCCATTTGTTTATTGATGGGCACTTGGGTTGTTTTCAGCTTTTTGCTACTGCAAACAAAGCCGCAATAAACATGGTTGTGCATCTATCTGCTTGGGTAGCGGTTATGGTTTCTTTAAGGTAAATTCCCAGTAGTGGAATTGCTGGGTCAAATGGTATTTCTATTTGCAACTTTTTGAGAAAGCGCCATACTGCCTTCCACAGTGGTTGCAACATTTTACACTTCCACCAACAGTGAATAAGGGTTCAAGTTTCTCCACAAACTTTCCAACATTTGATGTTTCCTGTTCTGTTAAATTTTGCTATTCTGACTGGTGTGAGATGATATCTCATAGTTGTTTAGATTTGCATCTCTCTTAGAGCTAGGAATTTTGAACAGTTCTTCATGTGTTTGTTTGCCATCTGAATGTCTTCTTTGGTGAAGTGTCTGTTCATATCCTGTGCCCATTTTTCAATTGAGTTATTTACCTTTATCTTATTGTGGTGCTCAAGTATTTTATAAATTCTAGATATAAGTCCCTTGTCTCACATGTCATTACCAAATATTTTTACCCAATCAGTGGCTTCCTGTTAGTTGACCAATTCAGCAAAGTGGCAGGATATAAGATCAACATATACAAATCAATTGGCTTTGGCAACAGTGACCAAAAAAAAGTAGAACTGGAGCTGAGAAAAACAGTACCCTTCACAATGGCTAATCACAAGATTAAATACTTAGAAGTAAGCCTAACAAGAAGCACACATTATCTATTCAAAGAAAATTACAAAACATTATTACAAGAACAAAAGAGACCTGGAGAGGTGGAAGAATATCCCTTGCTCATGGAAAGGGAGACTCAATATTGTGAAAACGACAGTACTACCAAAGGCAATTTACACGTTCAATGCAATCCCAATACAAGCACCAATTCCATTTTTCAACAAGATGGAAAAGGCAATCTCCAATTTCATTTAGAATGCAAAGAGATCCAGAGTAAGCAAAGCATTCCTTAAAAAGAGAAATAAGGTAGGAGGCATCTCACTCTCCAATTTAAATCCTACTACACTGCCGTGGTGGTCAAGACAGTGTGGTACTGGTGCAATGACAGACACATAGATCAATGGAATAGAATTGAGAATCCAGAAATCAGCCCATCTACCTGTGGCCAACTGATTTTTGACAAGGAGATGAAATCAGTTAAGTGGGGAAATGACAGTCTTTTTAACAAATGGTGCTAACAAAATTGGAAAACTATCTGCAGAAAACTCAAGCAAGATCCATACCTCACTCCATACAAAAACCAATTAAAAGTGGATTGTGGACCTAAGACTAAAACCAAGGACTATAAACTTTATTAAAGAAAAGTTTGGAAGAACTCTAGATGTCTTAATTCACAACATTTTAAACAGTCTTCCAAGAATCCTGGAAAATCTACAACCAGGAGAGGATAAAATAGATGAATGAGACCTTCTAAGAATCAAATCCCTATGCACATCCAAAAACGTTACAAAGTTCTTAAACATTGTTTTTCAAAGTAGATCTTTCCCATTTCCTTTACTCATCCCTCCCTCCACCCATCATATTGTGTATCCTATGATTTACCACCCCCAGCCCACCCCTCTGCCCAACCTCACCCCTCTGCTCCTTCCATTGGATTCTCATATCATTCTACAATAATGGTTTTATACAGTATTTGTCCTTATAGGGCTGAGTTAGTTCGCTTAGCATAATGCGTTGTTCCATGATATATTCTAGCTGGGTCCTACCTGCATACCCTGTTTGGGTTAAATGATGAACAGGGAAAAAAAACAAAAAAAAACCACAGGCAGCTACCCATAGTTTTCAGGATTTTCTTGGCTCTTCTCCATGGTTCAGATAAGATCTCTTTCTGGGATCTTGATACGTCAAAGGTCATTTTTGCTCTCCCCACCCCATTTAAGAGTTTGACAGAATTAGACTCAACATTCATCATTATTTGCTCCCAACCCTCACATTGTTAGTTGGTGCAATTTGGGGCAGGTTAATTAATTTAACTTCTCTAAAGTGCCTGGATGGTGCAAACAGTTAATTCTCTTGACTGCTAACTTAAGGGTTGAAAGTTCAAGTCCACTCAAAGGCGCCTTGGGGGGGAAAAGCCTCGTGACCAACTTCATAGGAATAAGCCACTGATAAACCTTATAGAGCAGTTCATCTCTGACACACATGGGCTTGTCATGAGTCAACTCAGTTGCAACTGATCAAACTAGTAACCTAACCTCTCCATGTCCCTGAGTTTCTGCCTCTCAAATGGAAAAAAAAAAAACAACCAACAACAAACAGCATTTAATATGTTATAAAGTTATGATGACATTTAAATCATTTAAGTTGGCTAGCACTCTTTCTGGTACATATTAAGAACTTAAGAAATGTTAATAATGGCAAGTGAACACTTGTTTCACTGGTGATGCCAAATACAAAGTCCAAAAGAATGATTTTCTGAATCACTGTGATTGCTACAAAGGGGACCAGGCAGGTACTGCTATTTTAAATGAGAGAGAGAGAGTGTTTCTTCTAGGTATAGCTTTATCTGTTTAACAATGAAATGTCACTATTCTAAAGACTTTTGTGTTCACAGGACATTATCATTCAATTTAGGACCCCCGTGAATTGTGACTTTCACCAGCTAATATAATTTAGCTTTCCAAAACATACTCGCATTTTAGCCCATTACATTCTAGGCTTGAATCTAAAGGAAACCTTATAATTTGGACAGATCACCCATTCAGTGTTTTCCTGACATTTCACATCAGTGAGCGATTCTCTGGGAGTTTTGTTATTGGTGAGTCCTTCCTCGCTCTCACTCCTCCAACTGCCCCTCCTTCCTTGTATCAGACAGAAGACCTTGTATGTCCCCACAACATTATCCAAGATTCATGAAGCATAACCTCTGTCTCATGAGCACATTTTCAGAAAGACACAGCAGCTAAATTCAAGCATGAGTGGAAGATGACATTAACCAAAGTTGCAGCTCATGTGGAGGGAGGGGTGATGACAAAAGGGACCAAAAGACTCAAAAGTTTATAATTTGAAGCATTCACACAACAAATAGAGAATCAGGAGAAAGATTACATCATTAAAATATTTTCATGGTTTATGTTGCAAGTACTTTGGCAGTTACTATCTCCCTTTAAAAAATAATCACTCACATAAGTTAATTGTTAAGTGCTTTTGAATCGGAACTGACTTATAGGTGGCCTTGCAGCAGGTTTTCAGAGGTTATAAATCACACAAGAGGAGAATGCCCATCTTCCTCCCACAGGGCAACTACTGGATTCAAACTACATATCTTTCAGATGGCAGCACCATTTCTTTCCACTAAGCCACCAGAGCTCCCATAATTTTTAATTAGAGGGGGAGAGACAAATCTTGGCTTTCAGTGCTGATACAAGTAACTCAGTATGAAAAAATTAGTGCTGAAGTTACTCTGTTATAAGACTTCTTGCCTTTGGTTTTGACTTGCTCTATTTTTCTATTAATTTAAGGACTAGCTCTATTGTGCGTAGGGTTGATATAACTCAAAACCAATCTGATAGCACCCAACAACAATAACTGTAAGGAGCCATAGTGCCATAATGTTTTACACTTTGGTTTTCTAACTAGGGAGTTAGTATTTTGACTCCACCTGTCCCCCACAGGAGAAAGATGAGACGGTCTGCTCTGAACACAATTTATAGCCTGGGAAACCCACTGGAGGGTTGCCATAAATTGACATCAACAAGATGGCAATTGTTTCGGCTAATCATAGAATCTTAAACGCACTGACTCGAAGTATTGGGTGGAAAACACCATGGAATATTATTGTTGTTGTGTGCCATCAAGTAGACTACAACTCATCGTGACCCTGTTCACAACAGTTCTGAACCCTGCTCTATCCTGAGTCTGTCTCACTGTCTTCGACACAACTACCCACATTCCACCAGTTGCTGTGTTAATTCTCATCTGGGATCTTCCTCTCTTGTGCTGTGTCCCTCCACACTTCGAAGCATGATATCCTTCTCCAAAGACTGACCCCTCCTGGCTACATGCCCAAAATATGTGAGACCATGAAATATTACTCAGCAATAAATAAAAAATAAACTATTGAAACTACGTGTCCCTAGGTGAGGGAAACTATTAACATGCTCAACTACTAGTCCAAAGGCTGACACAGAGGCAGTTTTCAAGAAAGCTTTGGTAAACTCTTTTTCTGGAAGATCAGCCACTGAAAACCTTATGAAGTATAATTTTACTCATGCACACGTGGGTCTGTCAACTCATCATAAGCTAATTTTAAGTAAAGATATAGATAGCACACAAAAGAGATTGTCAAATATTTTGCTGTGTGAAAAAGGCTAATTCTAAAATATTACATACTGAATTGTTCCATTGATTTAGTGTTGTTGAAATCACAAATATTTGAATTGGTGAGAAGATGAGTGATTTCCAGGGGTTAGGTGCACAGTGAGAGGCGGAAGAAAGCGGGTTTGGCTATAAATATGGTAGCATGAGGAGTGTTTGTGGTGATATAACTTCTCAGTATCTTCACTGATGGTGGATACGTATTATAGTATACAGTATTATAGAACTAAATAAAGGGGGGTGGGGTGTGTAAACAAAAGAGTAAAAGTGAAACTGGGGAATTTTCAATAAGATGGGTGGATTATATCAATGTCCACATCGTGACTGAAATATTAGACTGTTGTTACACAGCACTTCCATTAGGGGAATCAAGGTAAAGGGTGGTTGAAATTTCTCTATCATTGCTCATAACTTCATCTAAATCAACAAATATCTAAATTTAAAAAATTCCATTTAAACAAAAAGAATTTTTCAAACTTCTACCATGAACTCCATGCAACCTCCATTCTCTTCCCTACCTATATACTATAAAATTTCTTCAGAGACCCATTGGTAGTTGGAGTTACCCAAGAGATGACCCAGTCTAGTGGCTTTCACTCAAGAGTAGTAATGAGGGATGGAATTTCAGAGACAGACCTCAAACTGATACATTCAAAGCTTACATACCAAAATGCTGAATAACTTTCCTTGTCTGGGATCTTTTCATTTCTGTGTAGAAACACTAGTTATTCCCATGTATATAAGAAGTGCTGATTGGTAGTTTACTATGGCTTAGAATATTTTACAATGGAGAATATAGTCTTTACTCAATATGTGCAATTGAGTTGAAAATTATTCCATCACATGAGGTTCATGTAAGAAATAAGAAAAGACTTGAGTAGTTTATGATGCTGCAAACTTGTCTAATACCTCCTTTGACAGCTTGGAAAACTTAAATACAAGAACTTTATAAACGTCCTCTAGGCCATGTTGTTGTTGTTATATGCCATTGGGTTAACAGGGACTCAGCAACCGTATGAACAATGTATCTGAAGCCTGTCCTATCTTGTGCCATCCTCATCATTTCTAGCACTTAAACTCATTATTCATTGTGTCAATCCATCTTGTCAAGGGTCTGTCTTCTCTCTTACATTAAAGTATCACCTTTCCAAGCAAGATGTCCTTTTCCAAGAACTGATCCCTCCCAACAACATGCCCAAAGTATCTGCAATGAAGTTTCATTATCTTTGCTTCCACAGGTAAATTAATAGCTGTGGTGAGTCTGAGGGGGAATTTTCAGTCTCCTCCCTTATCCAGGTCTATTCAACTAGAGGCCTGTTGGTCTCTCAATGTACAGTCCTAGTTAAGCTCTCTGTCCCTCAGCTTTCTTGGTATCTTCCAAGACAAACATACAGTGTCTTGTGTGACTGGCTATAGTTTACACATTATTTACATAAAAATATCCTCTCGTGATTTACAGCCTCAGAAAACCCACAGGAGAGTTAGTTATGAGTTAGTTCTAAGTATAGAACAATGAAAGTGTAGTTTTTGTTTTGCTTTAGGGTTTTTGTTGTTTTTCATAAAAAAAAAGTTTGCAGCAGATAGGTCTTCTTTACATGTGTTATTTAATATGCCTTGATGAATATGGAGAGAAATATTCTCTAAAATCATTCTGATTATTAGCCTCTTTCTAGCTGAAAGAGCCAAATAACACATTAACAATTATGGAAGATGCAGAATCCCGTGACATGCAATAAAGTTAAAACTGCTAGGTAAGAGTGATCAACTGAATTTCAATCTATACTCTAAAGCTTTGGAAGCAGGAGTGGCATTCACTTCCTAAACAACATGCCCCTGGAAATTCTATGAACTTTGATAAATGACAATAGTTATAGAAAGGCTTCAGGCCTTTTATTTATAAGTTCACTATCAGTCATGCTCAACTCGACAGCAATCAACAACAACATCTCTAAAGCTAACAGTAAAATATCTCATTATCTTTCTCATTCACAGAAAGGCAAAAGTAGACAGTCATAAATCCTCGGACACTTGTACTAAATTAATTGTGGCTGTTGTTGTGTGCAGTCAAATTAATTTCAACAAATACATTAATCTTGCTTGGATCCACAATCAACACACTTGGAACCAGCAGTCAAGAAATCAAAAGAAGTGTTACAATGGAAAAATCTGCTGTCTAGAACCCTCTGAAAAGTGTTAAAGAGGAACGACATACAGTGACATTAAGACTAAAGTGTGATGAAGAGACGCTCTAAATCACTGGCAATAAGAGAGAAGCAAATTAAAACCACAATAAGATACCATCTCACTCCAGTAGCAGTGGCAAAGTTTGACAGGACAGAAGTAATAACCTTTGGAAAGTATAGGGAAAGATAGGAACTCTTGTTCGTTGTTGGTGGGATAGTAAAATGATACAGCCACTCTGGAAGGCATTTTGGCATTTCATCAAAATGTTAAAAACAGAAATTCTCTATGACCCAGCTATTCCACTGCTTGGAATGTACCCCAAGAAAATTATAACTGAGGCACAAAAAGAGATTTGTACACCAATGTTCATACAAGTGTTATTCATCATCAAAGAACAATGAAACAGCCTAAATGTCCAAAGAACCAAATGGATTGAGAAATTATGGTACATTCACATGATGGAATATGATGAAGCATGTCCTCTCCAGCCATGGTCTTTTCAATTGCTTGCTATGCATCTGAAAGTTGGACAAAGAATAAGGATGACAGAAGAAGAACCCTATCTTTGTGTCATGGTGATGGGAAAGAGTAATGACTATCCTACAGACTGACAAAAGAAAAAATGTATACATCTTAGAGAAAATGCAACAAGAGTGCTCCTTTGGGACAAGGATAGTGAAATTTTATCTCATGTATTTTGGGCTTGGTGGTAGGAGAGGGCAGTCCTTGGGAAAAAAAGATATTTTATGGAAAGGTGGAGGGTCAGCAAAGGAGAAGAAGACCTTCAGTGAGGTAAGATTGACACAGTTAGCGTATCAATGAGCCCATTTCTATAAAAAATGATAAGGATGGCACAGGACAGGACAAGGTTCAGTTCTGTTACTCATTGGATTGTCATCAGTTGTACTTGACTTGATGGTGCATAACAACACAATTAATACCTTTGAAAACCACACAGCTTCCATGTCCTCAACTGTAATGCACACTAGACACAAAAATCTCATCAGTCAGCTTTAAGTTGGGCTATACCTTGTGGACTGGCACACCTTTGATGACTATCACCTTGATGATCAGTTGGTCACTCTGTTTATGTGTTCTCACGGCCGTGTTAAGTAAAAGTGAGCAAAGACAAATGGGCACAGCCCACAGACATGGTAAAAGTTGGGAGCAAGCAAATGGCAACTTAGTCAAGAGGTCAGAGTCCAGAGTTATAAAGCTCCAAGTTGGAACTTCAGCTCCATAACTCACTAGTTTTTCACCTCAGGCAGGTCATTTATTCATAGTTAGGAGATCTGAACCTACGTTTAGGTTCCTATGAGCCAAGTACGGAGCAGGAAAATGGCAAAGTATTCCTTTCACAGGAAAGTGAACAAACCTATAGTATTTGCCCCCAAAGAGTTTAGTTCTTACTGGAGTGAAGAATTAAGACAAAAACAGTAAACAAGCAATAAAATATAATTTCATATTATTTTCATTTAAAACAAGTGAACAAAGCAAAGGGTTCAGTAATGCCTGAATGGAACGATTTTTAAATGGGTTTTGGTAAGAGCAGGACTCCAAAGAGGTGTCATTTTAGATGAAATCTGAGTAATAAACATTCAGTCATTCAGAGATTTGAAGGAAGAATTCCCAGGTAAAGGGGGGGGGGAATCCAAAGTAAAATACCCTGCTATCTAGTAGATTTCAACTATTTGTACCTCTAGAGGATAGAGCAGAGCTTCCTTATAGGGTTTCCAAGGCTGTAAATGTTTTCAAAGGCAGACCATATCATCTTTCTCCTACAGGACAGCTGGCTAATGCCAGTCACTGACTTTCTGGTCACCAGTTGAATGCCTTAAGCACAGTGTCACCAAAATGCCCTGGAGACATAATAAACTCACTACCACCCAGGTGGTTCTGACTCAAAGTTACCAAATCTTAACTAGATGAAACGACTTACCTTTCTATGGAGCAGGTGGTGGGTTTCCAACCACTAACCTTTTGGTTACCAGCACAGCATGCTACACACTATGCCACCAGAGTATAAAAATTCTAAGGCAAGAATGAGTTTGGTGCATTTGGATGGAGAAATTAAAGAAAAAAGAAAGTTCACTGTGCTCAGTCAGAGCAAAGTAAACAAAGAAGCTCACTCTCAAAACTCACTGTTGTTGAGTCAGAATACTCATTGCTTCCTGTCCAGTAAGTTTTCTGAGGCTGTAAATCACAAGGGAAGGACTTGCTTATGCTTTTCCTACGGAACCACAGAAGGGTTTGAACTGTCAGAGAGGCATTTCCTTTAGGTTTGCAGTGCAATTCCCTCCAGACGATGTCACCAAAAATTCCCAATAGTAGAAAAAGAAATAAGTTAGTACCTTTAAGGCACTTGGTACCAATGTCTGACATGTAATAAGTCCTTTATAAATGACAATACAAAGGGGCAAAGAATATGAGAATATTTTTTATTGGTTAAAACCCAGTAACTACAGACAACCTCAGACCAATAATCTCAGGCAATCACTAACCTTCTTAAACACCTTTTCCTCTATCCTTTAGGGCATTTTACATTTTCTTCAATGACAACCACACTTATACAGAAATTTACTTGCCTTAAGTGCAGAGCATTTCCTCATCAAGGTCCCTTCCCAGGGATTCCTCCTCAATGAGGTATACTTTCTGCCAAGGCTCAGCATCAGGCTCACGCCAAGGTACGTATTTGCCCAATAAGCCATAATGGTTTCATAGATCAGGTTGAAAATCCACCATTTGTGTTTACCATGCTATATGAATTAATTCTGTATTCTGAAACTATCATTAGAGCTGCTTTCAGTATAATTAATCAGCATGGCGCATCTCAAAATGATTTTGTATGAAGAGAGTGATCGCAGCCCGGGCCCCCAGCATTCTGTTGGTAAAGAATTTAATTGCGAGATGTGCTGTTTGTCAAAACAACATAAGTACATCTAAGACAGGAGCTGGGGGATGGTTGAAGAGAAATAAAATGGATGAGAATATTGCTTTCTTTATTTAAGTGCCTTTAAAAGCAGATTGAACGTGCAGAGACTGGGCATAGATTTGAAGAATAATCACATCCTGTTGCATATTGATTGAGAATCAATGTGGAGTTTTCCATAAATATCATGAATTCTCCAATATTTGTAGAATCTACTAAATGAAGCTAGGGGCTTTCCCATAATGCCTTTTCCTCCGTGATTTAAAAAAAAATTGGTGGGAATATTGGAAAGGCCTGGCACTTTATTCTGCTACCATCTCTCTCAATCACTCCCACAAAGTAGGAAGCATTAGAAATATGCTTATCTTCTTGGATAGCTGTTGCTGTTGTTGTTATGTGCCATCGAGTCGCTTGTGACTCATAGCGACCCTATGTACAACATCCCTAAACTCTGCTATATCCTGTGCCAATCGCACTGTCTGCAACACACCCATCCCAATTACTGCAGTCACTGAATCAATCCACTTCATAGGGGGCCTTCCCCTTCTACACTGTCCCTCCACCCAACCAAGCATGATGTCCTTCTCCAAGGATCTGTCCTTCCTTGCAACATATCCAAAGTATGTTAGACGGAGCCTTAGAATCCTTGCCTCCAAGGAGAAACCTGGTTGACCCTTTCCAGGAAGAATCTGTTTGTTTTCCTAGCAGTCAATGGTACCCTCAATACTCTTCTCCAACACCTCAGCTCGAAGGCATCAATTCTCCTTCTATCCTCCTTAGTCATTGTCCAACTCTCTGACGCATAACAAGTGATAGCAAAGACCATG
>NW_006399947.1:321971-374304 GCF_000299155.1 Elephantulus edwardii
TGCTAGGAAAACAAACAGATTTGTCCTGGAAAGGGTTAAACCGGGTGGCTCCTTGGAGGCAAGGATTCTGAGGCTCCGTCTTACATACTTTGGACATGTTGTGAGGAGAAACTGGTCCTTGGAGAAGGACATCATGCTTGGGAGGGTGGAGGGACAGCACAGGAGGGGAAGGCCCTCTATGAGGTATATTGATTCAGTGACTGGGATAATCGGGACGAGAGTGTCAGAGATAGTGCGATTAGCACAGGACATAGCAGAGTTTAGGGCTGTTGTGCGTAGGGTCGCTATGAGTCTCAAGTGACTCAACCGCACATAACAACAACAACATGCTAACCTGTGCTACCACAAAACTTATACCTGGACCAGGAGGCTGTCAGGCGAACAGAGCAGAAAAACACTGCCTGGTCTAAAATTGAGAAGTGAGTGCATCAGGGTTGTATTTTCTCTCCATTCCTATTAAATCTGTATGCTGAGCAAATAATTTGAGAAGCTGGGATCCATGAAGAGGAATGTGGCATCAGAATTGGAGGGAGATTCACCAATAACCTGTGTTATGCAGATGACACAACCTTGCTTCCTGAAAGTGAGGAGGACTTGAAGCACTTCTTGCAGAAGATTAAGGAATGCAACTATGGGAAGCCAATACTAAATATTTGTAATAAACCGAATGCTATCAGGATGTGGGGGAGGTAAGGTACAAGCTAGAGTTCACCTTGAGGCACTAAGGCAAACCTGAAGGGTTTACCAGATTCTCGTATTTCCAGGCCCCTCTCTCCTGAGTCAAGGGGAAGGTTTCCAATAGAAAGAGCTTGGCTTCATTTGCATTGAATTCTCTTTGTGGTTTACTTCCTGATAATTTTCAATAAAGATGCAGGGAAGCTGAAATGAGGGTCTTCAGTTCAGAACTTCTGGTCCCCTGTTTTTCAGGCTCTCTGTTCTATCTCATTCCTGGCTATCTGTCTCATTATTAATAATTATAAAAATACTTTACCCTCGGTCTGCAACAGCAACCATCATTATGGATTGCATCTCAGTGTCAAGAAAGAAAGATTCTTACCACTGGATTGATAGTTAAAATCATGGTGGTTGGAGAAGAGATTGCAACATCAACAATTTCATATTATTTGGATCCACAATTAACACCCTTGGTACCAGCAGTCAGGATATAAGAAGGCACACTGCACTGGGAAAGTCTGCAGTTAGGGACCTTAGGAGCAATAATGTTCTTTTGAGGATTAAGGTACGTCTGATTCAAGCCATGATCTTTCCAATTACTTGCTGTGCATCTGAGAGCTGGACAATCAATAAGGATGAGAGAAAAAGAAATAATGCCTTTGAGCTGTGTGTTGGAGAAGAGCACTGAACATCCCATGGATGGCCAGGAGAACAAACAGAAATGTCTTGGAGAGGGTGCAGCTAGAGTGAGAAGCAAGAATGATGAGTCTTCACCTCACACACTTTGGGCATATTGCTAGGAGGGGCTATTCCTTGAAGAAGGACATGATGCTGGGAAGAGTGGAGGTTAAGGAAAGGAGAGGACTGACATGGTGGACTGACACGGTGACTGCTGCAAGGGGCTCTAGTGTATCAAGAAGTATGAACATGGTACAGTATAGAACATGGTTCAGATCTTTTTTTCATAGGGTCATTATGAGTGGTATTCAGCTCAAGAGCACCTCACAACAACAACAGGTAAGGAGCTGCCATGTCAACCCAGAGTCATGCAGTTCGAATCCATCAGCTGCTCCACAGGAGAAAGATGGGCAATCTCCTCTGTGCATATTACAGCCTCTGAAAACCTGGTTGCAACTCAACAGCACATTACAAAAACAATTCAGGGCTTAAATGCACCTCCCTCAGAAGCCTCTCAGGATCATCTCTGTTAGTGTAAGCTCCCATTCCCACCTCATTCTCTCATAACATACTGTTCATTTCCTTTATAGCAATATTTGCAGTATGATGCAAATAGTCTAAGCTTACCTACTAATCAAAGTGTTCGTAATGCTAATTCACCCAGGGGTTCTATAGCAGAAAGGCCTAGAGAGCTGTTTCCATAAACAACAGTCAACAAAACCCAATGGAGCAGTTCTTCTCTGTAATGATGAGATTGTCATGAGTTGGCATTGACTTGACATCAGTGGGTTTTCACTGTGACCAATTATGGTAATTGTTCACTGTAAATCTATTTTCTCCACTACTTCAAATGTGCAACCAGGATGCCTTTGTAGGCCTTCTTAGGGTTATATATGGTCATTTGGATAATTTCTTTTTTATATTTTTTACTTTCATTTGAAAATGTACACTTTTAAAATAAAAGTCAATATTTTAATTGTCATTTTAACAAAAGCTAACAGAAAAGTTGGATTTTCATTCATTCATTGTTGTACGTTTTACCCTCTCTCTCCCTTCCCCCTCCCCAAGCTGACATTTTTTTCCACTGGTGTATTTACAAAATTCTAACACAAACTGGAACAAATTCTTTCAATTTCCCTCATCCACCCACCCATCAAATTGTACAATCCAATGATTAAGCCCCACTTCCCCCTACACATCCACATCCGTCTGTTTTCAGCCTCTCCCACCCTTCCTGGATCCTTATACTCCTTCTACAGTAACGGTCTTATACAATATTTATCCTGTGAGACTGAGTGACTTCACTCGTATAATGCTCTTCAGTCTAGCTGAATATGAGAAGACTGGACAATAAATCTTCCACTTCTTTGTTTGCAGTTATGTAACAGTTGTATCATTCTTACCCAGTTTTAAAGAAACTTGTGTAACCCCTTCAGCCTTCCTACCTGTTAGTTGACTATATATAGATAACTAGATTTGGAGGAGCTAGTGGAATAGTCTATATTATCAAATCATGACCCAACCAGGAATAGTAGCACCAGCCTTGTACCATTATGTATATATATGTATATGAATATATGTGTGTGTATGTTTATATATATATATATACACACACACACACACATACATGCCTACAGAAACTCTATAAACTTTGATAAATGTCCATAGCAGTAAAGGAGTTTCAGGAATTTTGTTCATAAGGTCACTATGAGTCATGCTTGACTCAAATGCAATCAACAACAACATATATACACACACACACACATATATTTATTGTTGTGTACCATAGAGTGGTAGCTATACACACACACACACACACACACACACGAGCTCGGGTGGACTAGTGATAAGAAGCTGCGCTGGAGTTCCGAAGGCACTTGGTTCAAATCCACCAGCTGCTCCACGGGAGAAGGATGGGCAGTCTTCTCCCACTTGATTAACTGCTTCTGAAAACCCGCTGGAGGACCGAATCAATGGTAAATAGCAACAACATATACAACTCTATGTGTTATTGCAGCTTACACTCTAACTAACAAACCCCAAGAGACAGCACCATTTATAAGGACAAAGGTGCTACCTTTTTTTCTTCATTTGTTTACATTCACCACACCTCAACTCAATTAGACTCACTGCCATCAAGTCAGTTCTGACAATAATGACCCTAGAGCATGGAGTACAACTGCCCCCTGGGGCTTACGATGCTCTCGATCATTAGGGGAAGATATAGTCATGCCTTTCTCCCATGGAGCTGCTGGGAATGAACTGCTCACCTCTGGTTAACAGCCTTAAAGCCCAATGCCACCAGTGTGCCCTTACTCATCATATAGAACCCCAACAACGATTACCAAGTGGTCACTCACTCATTGATAGACCTTACATTTATATTCCTACACAGTTATGTTGTTGTTATGTGCAGTCAAATCGGAGCCAACTGACAGCTGACCCTCCATGGGTTTTCAGAGGCTATAAATTTCACAGGAGGAGACCGCCCATCTTTCTCCCATGGAGCAGATGGTGGATTCAAACCACCTGCCTTTGTAACAGCCCAACTGGTACCTAATCAGTAGGTTACCAGAGCTCCCCAAGCAGTCATAGATCTCACCTTTATGTAAGGCAACGTGTCTATAACTTATGGAAATCTTTTCTTGAACAGATAGAGTGAATTTGGAAATTCGCACTTTGACTTCACGGTCTCCAGGTATTAATGGTGTCTCTGGCAATGACAGCTTGCACCCAATTCGTGTTCCTCCCCCCACTCTGCCAGTCTCAACAAGGAAAGCTATTGATAAGGATTTAAATCTTAACCTTGAATTGTCTGGCTCCTGTCAGTTAAAAACCATATCCGTGACATGGTTTTAACACAGTCCTTTGCCATTAGCATCTTTTTAGTGTCAAGATGAAGAAACAGGCTCATTTTAGTCACAGTAAATTTTTCCCTGTGTCATGAGCTGTTTCTATCCCCAGCTTATCCCCACCTCTTCACTCCCTGCCCTCTTTCCCCATCCAGAAGCACTGAATGAACCCTGTATCTACTGTTGTGTTTAAGCAAGTTTGTTTCTCTAACCATAGCCTAGGGATTTCAAAAGAAAACATCCATTGTAAATTAAAAAAAAAAATTCTACCGGTGGATTTTCTACAGGGTTTATTCCATCCTGCCTTAAAGTATGAACACAGCCAAGCTCTACAGAAAGTGATTAATTTCTTGAAAACGCTAAGGTCACACTAATTGACATGACCTGTGTAATTAAGCAGTCTCTGTTTACACACCAGAAGCTCTGCCGCTGTGAAGCTGAGTTTGCTTGACAGAATGTCTTTACATGTCAGGAGATCAACAACCTTTCTTATGTCCTCCTTGGTCACCTACATAGGCCCCTGATTGCTGTTCAGAGGAGACACGTTCTGGCTCTGCTGCGTGGAAATCAGGCTGGCCTGGCAAGCATACCAAGTGGGATGAGAGAGCAGAAGCATCAATGTCAGTGGGAGAGAGCCCACTTAATAGGCAAGGGAGAGTGTTTTTAATTAGATGTCTCCAGGACTCAAGTTTTCAATGTAACTGGTAAAAAGCCACATTGATATGTAAAGAATAGAATTTTCTCATGCCAAGATGGCTGGTGCATGCCCTCTCTCTCTCTCTTCCCCACAGAGGCAACGAGAGCATAAACCAACTTTCCAATTAGTATCCTGGGAGAAAAGTGATGGAAGTCATAAGTCTTGCTCATAAGACACCGTAAACCAAACTCTCTATGATTTCTCTTAGGAAAGCTGTAGGAAACATTAATGTTCCTTTTAGAGGTTTAATCCTAAGATTTGGGAACTTTAGTATGATGTCTTAGTGGACAATTGAGGTTCCTGGGGGCTGCTTTTTTCATGCCCCAGCTAGATGGGCCAATAAAACTATCAGAGGTCTTAAGAATTGACCACAAACTCTATTGCTTAAGGGATCCCCAGAAAGCTGGCTGAAATAATAGCTTCTTTTTCTAAAATCCATGCAAATAAAAATTGTCCAAAAGCATATCTCATTTTTAGGACAATGCTCAAGTTCTTGCCCTCCAGTATAACTTGACCCTTTGCTTCATGAGTCCTCATTAGATGCCTTTGAGTTTATTCTAACTCATTGTGAGAGTAGAACCATACAGCATGGGATTTTTCAAGGCTATGGCTTTCTTTGAAACTCAACATCAAGAAGACAAAGATTCTCACCACTGGGCCAATTGGCAGCACCATGAAAGACGGAGAAAAGATTGAGGTTGTTGACAATTACAGCTTCCCTGGCTCCACAATCAACACTCTTAACACCAGCAGTTAGGAAATCAAAAGACGAATTGCATTGGGGAAATCTCTCTAGAGTACTGAAAAGCAACAGTATTAGTCCAGAGACGAAGGTGCACTTAATCCAGGCCATGGTCATCATTTACTATGCATCAAAGAGCTGGACAATAACTAAGAATGACAGAAGAAGAATCAATGCCTTTGCGTGATGGTGCTGGAGAAGAGTATTAAACATATCACCAAGAAAACAAATAGGTCTGTCTTAGAAAGGGTGAAACCTAGTTTCTCTTTGAAGGCTAGGAATCTGAAGCTCCATCTTCATATTTTGGGAAAGTGGCCAGGAGAGACCGGTCCTAAGAGAAGGACATCATGCTCAGAAGGGTGGAGGGAGACAGTGAAGGAGAGGGAGACCCTGGATGAGACGGATTGATGTAGTAACTAGGGCAATGAGGGTTGGAGTGTTAGAGTCAGTGAGACTGGCTCAGGACACAGCAGGCTTCAGAGATGCTGTACACAGGGTCGTTATGGAACACAGGTGACTCGATGGCAGATTAACAACAACTACAACAACAATGGCCTTTCAGAAGCAGATTATCAGACCTTATAGCCAAGGACACTCTAGGTGGGTTTAAACTGCCAATCTTCCAGTTAGTAGTTCAGCATTTAATTATTTGCACCACCCAGGGACTCTTGGAGTGTTTGACAATCCTTTACACAGACAGCATCTTCAGGCTCTGTTCTGGATTGAATTTATCCCTGTAACACCTGGGTTGAAATTCTCACTCCTATAGCTGTGGATCTAATCTCATTCAGGACCAAGGTTTCCTTAGTTATATTAATGAGAACATAGAAGACATGTAAAGGGAGTGCTAGTGGCCTACAGGCAAGAAGCTGCTCCTCAGTCCAGAGGGCACACCGATCAAATCCACCAGCCACTGTGCAGTAGAAAGATAGGCACTCTCCTCCCATGCAATTAACTGCCTCCTCCTGGAGAGTCAGCTATGGGTTGGTTTTTACTTGATGGTACACAGCAACAACCCATGGAAGGCATGTCCAGAGGGTGCTGGTGGCCTAGTGGATAAGGAGCTGTAATGCCAACCAAAAGACAAGTGGTTCAGATCCACCACTTGATCCTTAGGAGACGGGCTATCTATCTCCTCCTATGTGGTGTACAGCCTCTGCAAACCTATTGGAGGATCAGCTATGAAATGGTTCCTATTTGATAGCACATAACAACCCCACAAGGCATTTCTTAAATCAAATTACTTTTGAGATCTAAAGAACAGGACACAGAAGGAAGTGGGTACAGATAAGGGAAAGAGAAATGCCACATGAAGATGGCCAGGGATCTGAAGAACATCTGTATCTACAGAACCTGGCACAAATATTTTCCCCCAGAATGGCCAGAGAGATAGAACCTTTTCCTAGAGCGTTCCAGAAGTTCAGACTTCTAACCCCCTAAATTGAGAAAATAAATTTCTGGGGTTTTAAAAAATATACTCATTTGTGGCTTTTCTGTTACAGCAGCATTACATAGATAAGTCATACTCTTTAGGTCAAAACTGTCTTTTGAAAGCACCTCTCTGTCTTTCCTGAGAATCGAGCACATACTGATAGGTAGCCACTATGGCTCTGTGATGTTGAGGTCTCCTCGGGCCCCATCAGGTATCTTCAGAGGTTCTGTACAAGTTTCTTATTGTCCCCAAACATAAGACACAACCTGAGCAAGACTGTTTGTGTTGAATAACTGTCTAATCACTTAGTAAATGTGTCACCTGAAACAAAGTACATCTCTTAAGTTTCTGCTTTTTCTCAGTCATTAGCACACTTTCCAAAGAGTTATTTAAAAAAAAAAAGAAGAAGAAGAAAAGAAAAGAAAAGAAACTACACAGTCAACTCAGTTCTGACTCACAGTGACCGTCCTTCAGGTTTTAATGGCTGTAAACCCTTCTGGGTGGAGACTGACTATCTTTCTTCAACATAGCAACTGGCATATGTAAACCTTTCGGTTAACAACGAAACATCTAACACACTACAGCATTTATGCTCAAGTGCAAGTCTCCAATAAATATTACCATCACCAAACACAACTATACACATGGACATAAATATGTGTGTGTGTGTGTGTGTGTGTGTGTGTGTGTGTGTGTATAAATAGATTTATATTTACATATACAGAGTACATTGAATGCATACTCAAATGTAAACAGTAAACTGCCCAGCACTGAATTTAGCTAAGAATGAACTGAGAACACAGAAAGAGAAGTTAACTTAGGAGATGATGATTAGATCAGTGTGGAGTTTACGGGATTGAAATTTCTAGAAATATTCAGCAGGCTAGGTCTGTGCCTGGGTATAAAGTCTCAGGGACTCTGAAATATGTGGATTCAGTCCATAAATCATGGTTAAGGTGTCAGAAGCAGAAAATGATACTCAGCAAAGTCTAGAAAGTGGGGAAAAGTTCTGACTTTCAGAAGGAAACTTGCAAATACCAACATTTATTGGACACAGAAAAAAAAAACCAAACCCATCCCTTGGAAAGGGCTGATCATAAGTTAAGGATATCCAGATGATCTTGTTATGAAATCTAAGAAAAATAGAGTAATTAACACCATGAAATATTATAGAGAAACATCAAAGATTGTCATTAAAGAATTAAGATTGGGGGAAAAAAACAAAAGGTTAGGTAAAGGATAGTGGAATTTTTACTTTAAATCTCAAGATAATCTATCCATTCTCTAAATGAGTAAACGTTTATGTGCCTATATGTATAAGACCATGTGTTAACTGTGCAAAAATGCTAATGACTGAAATGTGTAAATTTATCCAGAAACCAAAACCAAATTGCTGCTGTTGGATCAATTACAATTCACAGAAACTCTACCAAAGAAAACCAAACTTCCCCATAGGATCCTCAAGGATGTAAATCTTTTTCTTTTCCTCCTCAGTGTCCAAATAGTTATTTTATCAGATTGTTTGAACATTAAATTTAAGATGCTCTTTGGGGTTTTGTTTATGGTGGTTTTTATTGTTTGGGTTGTTTTGTTTTGGTTTTGGGGTTTTATTAAAAAATCTTTTAGGGAAAACACTGACAAATGGTCAAAGGTTGTAAATCTGAAGACTGTTGCATCTTTCTCCCAGAGTGGCCGGTGGGTTTGTACCATCAACCTTTCAGTTAGCAGTCCAACTCTTAACCCAGTGGCACCACTGAGATTCATACAAAATGAAATGAGCCTGTTTTCAATTTGCCATAGCTTTTGGGCCTCTCCTCCTAAAAGGTAAGATATAGGTGAAGGGGACAAAGCAGGTTAAACCTGAGCTTTGATAAGTAATCTGTCATTGATGACAAAGACCAACACAAGAGTTGACTCTGGTGGTCAAGGTTGCTGTCCATGTGGAGAGAGGTCTATCTATCTGAGGAAGAATTTAAGAATGATGGTTTAGATAAATAATATACACATTAGTAAATGTATAGGCTTTGTGTTAGAAAAACACATTTTTAATCAAAGAGTACTACACTTTTTGGACAGGAGCGCATTCAGCGCAAAGATTGTGTTAGAGGGCCTAAGGATAAATCAGTGGTTTACAAACCTTAGGGTACATATAACATTTTTAGTTGTCACTGTCAGGGAATGGAGTGACAATCTACTGGCATCCAGAAGATACAGACTAGAAATTGTTAAATGTATGAAAAGCAAAACATTCTGAAATGTCAATCATGTCAAGTTGAGAAATTTTCAATTGAACTAACAATGTATCTCTAGTTTACTACAAGGGTCTTTTACCAAAGGGGAAAGAGCCAGTGTGAAAAACAATGTATATGAACTTTCTAAGTAAAACAGTATAATTTTTTTTTAAAAAAACACCTATTTGTGTAAGCATGATATTTTTTTCTTTGATATTTGTGAAATAAGTAGATTGTGAAGTAAGGAAACTTAGTTGGACTATTAAGATTTACCAGAAATCTAACATATGCCACTTCTTCCTCTCACTATTCTTTGTACTAAATCAAGAATAAGTATTCTGTTTGCAGTAATAAAGCTTTATAAACTGTCTCAAAAAGAAGAGATTGAGTTGACTTTGCATCTTAGACACGAGCTGCCTTCCTATAAGTCAACATTGTTTGAGTCTCCCATGTCACTGAAGTCTATCTCAAAGTCTGGTACACTGTGAGGCACAGCAGCATTGATTCTGGTACTCTTAAGGTATGCAACACAACTTAACTCATTACTATTGAGTTGGAACTGACTCATAGCTGACTCGCTAGTGTGTCTTCAGAGGCTGAAATCATGTAAGAAAGATCGTCCAAATTTTTCCTGCAGAGGCACTGGAGAATTTGAATTACGAGAGAGGTATCATTTAGGGGTTAGCAGCGCGACTCCCTACAGACTACAACACAACCTGCATAAGACATTAGACACATTTTTAGGCATGATTATGCCACATAAAAATATACCTTAATGTCAAGATCAACAGGACAGCAAGCAATAAATGTTGGAGAGGACGTGGAGAGATTGGAACTCTCTCATACACTGTTGGTGAGATTGTAAAATGGTACAACCACTCCGGAAGGCAGTTTGGCATTTCCTTAAAAAAACTGAACATAGAAATCCTATAGGACACAGCTATTCCACTCCTAGGAATATACCCCAAGGAAATTAGAACTGAGACATTAATGGATATTTGTACACCAGTGTTCATGGAAGTGTTACAGCAAAAACATGGAAATAATCCAAATGTCCAAATAGAATTGAATGGGTTGAGAAACTGTGGTACATTCATTTGATAGAATTGAAGGCATAGCACTCCCTGACCTCAAAACCTACTACACAACAATAGTAACCAAAACAGCATGGTACTGTTATAATGACAGACAATAGATCAATGGAACAAAATTGAGAACCCAGAAATAGACCCAGCTACCTATAGTCAATTGATATTTGATAAGGAAATTGAAGCTATCAACTGGGGAAATGATAACCTCTTAAACAAATGCTGCTGGAAAAATTACACAATCATTTGCAGAAAGCTGAAACAGGACCCACATCTCACACCATACACAAAAATCAATTCACGGTGAATCAGAGACCTGGGAGTAAAACCCAAACAAAACCATAACGTTCATAAAAGACAAACTAGGATCAAGCTTAGAAATGCTAGTCCAAGGTATAAAGAGACTGCCAAATACAACCAGAAATGCACAATCTAAAAAGGATAAAATTGATGCATGGGATCCTCGAAAGATTGAATTCATGTGTGTATCAAAAACTTTCCAACAGGGTGAAAAGAAAACCTGTTGATTGGGGAAAAACATTTGGAAATACCTTCTCAGACAAGAGTCTTTTAACAAAAGTTACAGAATACTTCTAGGCCTACACAAGAAAAAGTCTGATAACCCACTTACAAAATGGGCAAAAGACATGGAAAGAATTTCCACAGAAGAAGATATCTGGATGGCAAACAGAGACATGAAGAAATGTTCCAAAGACAATAAGAGAGATGCAAATCAAAACCAAAATGTGATACCATCTCACTCCAGTAACAGTGGCAAAGTTTAGCAGGGCAGCAAGTTATAAATGTTGGAGAAGATGGGGCAAGAAAGGAACTCCTATGCATTGTTGATAGGATTATAAAATGGTACAACCATTCTGGAAGGCAGTTTAGCGTTTCCTCAAAAAGCTGAACATAGAGAAAATGAGAACTGAGGCGCAAACTGAGATTATATACCAATGTTCACAGAAGCATTATTCACCGTCACAAGGACATGGAAACAGCCCAAATGTCCAACCACAAACGAATGGATTAAGAAATTATGGTACGTTCACACAATAGAATACTATGCAGCAAACAGGAGCAATGATTTTGTAAATGATTACCTAACTTGGGAGGGACTGGATAGCATTATGCTGAGTGAATTAACTCTGTCCCATAAGGATAAATATTGTGTAAAACCATTGTTGTAGAATGAGTATAATGATCCAAGAGGGGTGGGAGAGGTTGGAAGCTGAGAGATGAGAATATGCAGGGGGAGGGGGATTAATCATCAGGTTGTAAAATTTGATGGATGGTGAGTGAGGGAAATTGAAAGAATTTGTTCTTGAAAACAATGTATTCAAATTTTGCAAATAAACTAGTAGAAAATTTTACAAAAAAGAAAAGAAGAATAAGAATAGCTTAAAAAACCCAGACCAACAAACCAAAAACACCCAGAACCAAAAATTAGTAAGTAAAATAAGAAGACTTGATCGTGTTAATGTGAAACTTATACTTGGACCAGGAGGCAGCCATCAGAACAGAGCAAGGAAACACTGTATGGTTCAAAATTGGGAAGGGTGTACGCCTATCTCCACACCTTTTCAACCTATATGCAGAAGAGATTATCAGGGAGGCTGGGTGCTATGAGGAGAAGTGTGGCATCAGGATTGGTGGAAGACTCATCAACAACCTGTGTTATGCAGATGACATAATACTGCTTGCTGAAACTGAGGAGGACCTGAAGCACCTGCTGCAGAAGGGTTAAGGACTGCAGCCTCCAATATGGATTGAAACTCAATGTCAAGAAGTCAAAGATTCTCACCACTGGGCCAAATGGCAGCATCAGGATGGACGGTGAAGAGATTGAGATTGTTCACAGCTTTAGTTTGCTTGGCTCCACAGTCAAAACTCTTGGCACCAGTAGCCAGGAAATTAAAAGACGTATTACCATGGGAAAATCTGCTGTTAGGGACCTCTCCAAAGTATTGAAGCGCAATGGTGCCTCTCTGGAGACTAAGGTGTGTCTGATACAAGCCATGGTCTTTGCTATCACTTGTTATGCATCAGAGAGTTGGACAGTGACTAAGGAAGATAGAAGGAGAATTGATGCCCTTGAGCTGTGGTGCTGGAGAAGAGTATTGAGAGTACCACGGACTGCTAGGAAAACAAACAGATTCATCCTGGAAAGGGTCAAACCGGGTGGCTCCTTGGTAAGGATTCTGAGGCTCCATCTAACATACTTTGGACATGTTGTAAGGAGGGGACCGGTCCTTGGAGAGGGACATCATGCTTGGTAGGGTGGAGGGACAGCACAGGAGGGAAAGGCCCCCTATGAGGTGGACTGATTCAGTGACTGGGATAATCGGGATGGGTTTATTGGAGATGGTGCGGTTGGCACAGGACAGAGCAGAGTTTATGGCTGTTGTACATAGGGTCTCTATGAGTCACAAGCGACTCGACAGCATATAACAACAACAACAACATGCAGCACTCAAGAATAACAATTTCAAAAATTACTACATAACTTGGGAGAGACTGGAGGGCATTATGCTGAGTGAACAAAGTCAGTCTCATACAGATTAATACTGCTTAAGACTATTATTGTAAAACAGAAGGATAACTAGTAAAACATGTATGGGGATCCAAGGGGGGGAAGGGTTGGAAACAGGGGGTGAGGGTGGGCAGGGGGGAAATCACAAGGCTGCACAAGTTTGATGGGTGGAAGGAGGGAAAGTATAGCAAATGAGAAAGATCTGGCAGGGATCTAGAAAGACAGGGTAATGATGGAACAGTTCAATGGTGTTTGACTTTATACAACATAGTGAATAATTGTACGAAACATAATGTGAATGAAGGATAGTGTGGAACACAATTTATATGAACTTTGTACAAAAACCAATGTAAAATAAAAAAGAGAGTTAATTTAAAAAAAAAAATACAAGGAAAAAAAGCATGTATTAATCTTACCCCAAGCAGAACTATATAGCCCATCTCAAGGCCAAAGCAGATGACAAAATCGTTTGAAATTTCACCATATATTTCAAGGCACACAACAACACACACATAGCAACATCACTGACATAGTTTCTCCAATTTATGAGCAAAGCAAAATCAGTGGGTATAAACAAGCACAAGTTTACTAACTTGGGAGCAGAAGTTATCCAGGGGGGATGTTTTTCTAGGAAACTAGAAATCTATAAATTCTCTCCATTCATTTCTACTAGATCAAAAGATAGGACAAGACAATTTTCCAGAAATACTTTAGAATCTCAGGAGATAATATCTTCTTCCCACTGAATTAATTCTTAAAGATTGGTTGGAAATCATCTAGCTAAAAAAAAAGAAGTCCTAGAAACTCAGAGATCTTGATATTCGAAGTCAATGCTCAGGACTTTTCTTTCCCTTTCAATAAAAACCATGTGGCTAAAATGATTCAAAATTTATCACAAGTCGCTCAGAGATCGGGCATTACAAACAAGTAAAACTGACAAAATCTACCTAACAGTATACTTTAGGTGTTATATAATTTAGTCTGACAAAATATATGGTCTTATATAGATATAGGGAGATTACTGTCTTCATTCTGAGAAGGGAAACTAACATTTACCCAACAATGAATTTAGTTATAAAATGAGAGAGAGCACCAAACAAGTGTCTAGAACCTCACTGCGCAAAGTGTAATATGGGAATTAGCAGTGTTAGCGTCACCTTGGGACTTTTCAGAAATGTAGAATTGTTCCCAAGGCAATTCCAGCTCATGGCAACCCAACATATGCCAGGAAAGAACTGTGCTCAATGCTGTTCTCAGGGGTTAGTTGTTCAGAGTACTTCTCCAAGTGTTTCTTCTGAGACACCCCTGGGGAAACTCAGACCTACAACCTTTCAGTTAACAACCAAGCGTGGGGCCACCTCACCCAAGGACTCCACACCACAATCAGCATCTGCAATTGAACAACCTCTCTAGCAGTTCTCTTGAAACTTCTGAGCTAGAGAAGGACTCTAACTCTGCAACATGTACTAAAACCCAAGGACTATTTTGTGTCTTCAAAGTTCACATGTTGGTTTTCATGACCTGTTCTTTTTAACCTACCAGTGAAGCTTGAAGTAGAAATATAGCTGACTGACTCTGGAAAATATCTACCAAGGAGATTCCTGAAACAAAAAAATCATGATTCAGGAACATACTCTGCTCCTTAAGGAATCTGATTTTAATGACAAATTATTACTAATGATTTCCAAGACTGGAAGAAGAGAGCAAGTAGAGAGGACAAAAAAAGGAAATATAATTTTAGGGAGGAAAAGACCTATCATTCAAAAAGTGTTTCCTCTGTGTACTGTATGTCAGTTTCCTAGTGGTAGGGTAGGCACATGAGTCCTGTCAGGAAGCCAAAGCCGACTCCAGGGAACCACTGTCTCAACCAGTGAACGCAGGTGGCTCACTCTCAACTCTCCTCTTAAGAAAAACAACTTTACGAGCCTGGGTACCTGGGAGACCAAGAGCTCACCTGCTCTTCACCTCTAGGGAGACGACTGCTTTCTGCCTCAGCCCTTCTTGATATATATTCATGTTATTGAGAGTTAAGAAAGACAAGGTAGACTTACCTGGAATCTCCGCATGTCACGGGGGTTTCCTGCATTCTTTAGGCAATTTTGGTTACATTTGAGGAAAAATTTCAAGAAGAACCTGTGAAGAAAAAAAGTCATCAGAATTAGCATTTCAGACCTGGGACAGGAGGAAAGCAGGCAATAAAGCACGTCGAGACTGTGCATTTTATTCTCTGCGTGCATTTTCAGAAGCATTCTAAATAGTGTTGGAGTTGCTGTTTCATTTGAGGCTTTAGCCTTTGGTGTCCATCACATGTGCACCCTCATCATTAAAGAGTCACTCCTAGCACTCCTAACATCTCACAAAAGGATTGTGATATTAAGCCCTCAAGGAGTCCTCATCACAGTGAAAGACAAGTTCAAATCACATATAATTGTCTGATAATTATTCAGTAACAACATGACAATTATCCCACAACAACATGGAATTTAAGCTCCCTAAATGCACAGATGATGAGGGAGAAAAGCACATGTTGGATGAATATAAGGATATAGTCAATACTTTTCATCTTACTATCTATAACATTCTAATAGGTAGTGACTATAGGAATTAAGTAGGATTTATATATTGACTAAATCTATTTGATTTCTCAGGTTTTTTATTTCCCATTGTTTTTCTAGACTGTCTGCTATAGACAAAATAACTTATGATTGAACAGGGAATGCAGTACAGTAATTATATCAATACACACTGTATCAATGATAACAAATATACTCTAACAACAACTGTGCTATTGGGAATATTTTTCTTTATAAACAGATAAAAACTGGAAAAAGGAAATGTGGTGTATATGTATAATGGAATACTATTCAGCTATAAAAAAGAATGAAGTTTAAATTTAAACATAAAAATATTAAGCAAAGGGATGGAAAAATATACTTGAAGATAGTGTGCTACTTGCAACACTAATATTGTATGCTTTCACTTACAATAAATACCTAAAACAGAAAAACCAAACCCATTGCTATCAAGTAAATTCTGATTCAGCTACAGTAAAAAAGAGTAGAAGTAAAAGAAGACTAAGGTGTACCATAAAAAAAAGTTATATTTGTATGCTCACAAAGTTCATATACCCCCCCCAAAAAAAGAGAGAGAAAGATAGAGTAGAACCATCCCTTTTGATTGGCAGGTAAGTACTTTAAGCATCATGTCATCAGGGCATTCTATATGAAACACCTAGAATAAGCAAACTCATAGAGACAGAAAGGAGATTTTTTTATGGTTGCCGAGTGTCTAGGAAGGGGAGCCCTGCTGGCCTAGCTTGCAGGGTGCTGTGCTGCTAACCAAGAAGGCTGTGCTTGAATGCTCTAGCTGCTTCTCAGAAAAAAGATAAGTAGTCTCCTCCTCTTAAGAGTTACAGCCTATAGAGGGTCAACATAAGTTGAAACCAATTCAATGGCAACAAGTTCCAATTAGTTTTTTCAAGCAGCTGGGAAGAGGGAAGAATAGAAATTTATTACTTCATGGGTACAAATTTTCTGTTTAGATGATGAAAACAAAGGTTTGCACAACATGATGAGTGTAATAAATACAATTAAACTGTACACTTAAAACTTACTAGCATGGCAAATTATGTGTTATATCTATTTTGCCACAATAAAACACTATTAAAAAAATAATCCTTTTTTTTTCCAGTGAGAGTGTTTGGTGCCGTTGTTGTGAACATCAATGTGAACAGTACTGAGGGGGAAGTCACTGACAGTCTCCTTCCAATGGCCACCATGCTGGTCCCCATGGTTGGTAATATTTGCCGCCTGTGTGTGTTTAAGCCATTTGAGCCCAGCTCCGACAGCCAGATTCAGGTTGTGTTAGAAGGAGCTGTCAGCACATGCTCTGGCTTCTTCAAATTAGACAACTGCTAGCCACCATGAGGGGGTCCATCTGGTGCCAAAATGGACTTTGAAAGGCAGGCAAACAGGGCACTAATTCTGCCAGAGAAACACAATCAAGGAGCTGGGGGGATCTTCTGCCTCAGGGGTGAGCAGGGTGAAGCGCCTGTCAGCAGCCCATCGTTAGCACAAAAGCTATGCCCGGCACACACCGGATCCCTGTTACCCTAAGCTGCCCTGTCACTTGGCGTGCTGGCTGAATCCCCTGCCCGCCCTCTCAACAGCGGATCACTTGCTGAAATTGAAGGCTTGACCATCTGTCGTGGAGAAGAGATGGCCGTCAACTGGTGCCTGGGGCCTTATACAAGCCCTTATGTGGCAAAGACACTTTGAAGAGACCATTCTTTTGGGGAAAGCCAGTCCTACCCCAGGGGGAGCCTCAGGAATTCTCTCAAAGTTTTCCCCTAAGTGGAAGCCAAGTGGCTGACCCTTTCGGATCAAGCGTCCTTAAAGGAACAGAGCAAAGTTGGAAGAAGTTAAAAATATCTCCCAAAGAGAGAGATGAGACACAGAAATTTAGGCGATGATTTGTCAGGCTAAGTTTATAAGGCATTTGTAAACCCAGGGACATGCCAACGTCTGCTGGCCTGTGGAGAAGATCTCAGATTCCGAGGGGGCTTTTAACAAAGCAGGGGTTATTGTAACCCAAAACCTCGCTTTGCTCTGAGGAATTACCACTTTTTTGTGTGGCGGGCGTGTTTTATAAAGTGTTGTCAGGAGAAAGGAGAGGGCAGCATTGCCCCAACTGTGGGAAACTGACCCGCCATGGGACAAAGCCCCTATTTACCCTGTGGAGTTCCATAAACTCCAGGAAACAGCCCAACAGGGATCAAACTCCTTTTAACTCAAGTCTTCTTTTTTAGGGCGAGAAACCCAACACCTTTCCGTTAACTTTCAATATCAATAATATCACGTTGTGGTCATGCAGTGTGCTATTATTCCAGGCACTCTTGAAATAGTCATTCAGTATTTCACTGAATCCCCCTGTAAGCTCTCTACAACAGGCAAGTCAAGAATGAGCAACCTCTTTGAAAGGCAAGAAAACTAAAACTCAACAAAATCATTTATCTGCCGTCAAAAACGAAACTACTGTCGTAGGTTGGCCAAATGTGTAAGTCATCTCCACTACTAGTCAGCCTAGCCTCCTAATTCTGCTTATGAGAAAATTTAGATCGGGAGACTTGAAAATGCTCACAGTTATAACAGCACAGAGACTAGAAATAGAATCTACACATCCTCATTCCAAGTTGTTTGCCTTTTCCAACGTAATATTTTTATTTACTCATTGCTGTCAAGTAAGAATCAAATCACAGCAAACCTTTTAGTGGATTTCCAGGGTCTGTAAGTTGCATGAGAGGAAACTGTTCTTTCCCAAATATACTATAATCCTGCTTAAAAGCCCATCCAACAAGAGATCACATTTAAGCTACTCAATTTGTAGTCTATTACCTCAACTAGGAAATGCTCAGTCATAAAACCACATGTAGCAATATTTTAAAAGTTGCGTTTAGGTTCATAGTGAAGAGCTCATCAGACTAATATAGGACCTAGTTAATTACTGAGCATAAGCCAAAGTGCACATAGACATTTATAAAACACTGCTTATTCAATGATTTATTTGTATCACATTTCCCCAACCAATAGACAGACAGTTCATTCAGTAGCATCTGCATGAATAAGATAGTAGTAGATACCAAAAGGGATTTGTGGCTTCCCTCAAAAGAAAAGTTAATTAGGAAACAGAACCTTCTCCATCTGCATGAATATGTAAAATCACACACACAAACACATACACATTTTTGCAACTGATACAGGATGTAGAACTCAATAAGTTTTCAGAATCTGTTTAACTAAATAGGATCCTTCCAAGGAGTATAAGAAATAGGATCGTCTCCAAAAAAGACAGCTCTAGAACTCACTGTCTGAAGACAAGCAGTTTGTACCCACCAGTTACTCAGTGGGAGAAAAATGAACAATCTCTTTGGATGCAATTTACTGACTTTGAACACTTGCTAAAGTATCAGCCATGGGTCAGCTCTGGCTCAACAGTACACAACAGCAACACCCAGAAGATGACACTAGCTCCCTGAACCTGAGTGATCTCACAAAAGTATGATAGCACCACATTCCTAGGGCTGCTATGATGCTTTTTATCAGAATCTTAACTCTACTCCTTAATTAGGGAGCTCTGGTGGCTTAGTGGTAAGAAGTTGGACTGCCAACTGAAAGGAAGATGGTTCAAATCAACCAGCAGCTCCATTGGAAAAAAGACAGACAAGAGTGGAGGGACAGCACATGAGAGGAAGACCCCAGATAGATGGATTGACACAGTAACTGGGGTAATGGGGCAGGTGTGTCAGAGACAGTGAGATTAGCCCAGGATAGAGTAGGCTTCAGTCATTGTCAACTCGATGGCACATAACAATACTAACAACTGCAGAGCTTTATAAAAATGAAATTACATATGTAGAGTGTTTAAAGTATACCTGGCACAGACATAGTGGTCATTATTTTTACTATCATTGAGTTTTGGCAACTGTTCATTGTCAAGCACACAAAGAAACATTTTTTTTTCAGATGCAAAAATGTTCTTGAAAGAGGCAGGTTAGAAACATAGGTGATAACTGTTTGAATTTTATATATTTTTCTTTATGCCTGAAATTGCTATAAAAGAAATATTTCCTATTAAAAGCAACATGGTCTTCTCTTATAATGTTAAAGTTTAAAAAGGAGCAAAGGTGTATATAATAAATAAGAAATATAGGTTTCATTCAATAGATTAAAAAAAAACACAAAAAAGCAAAGCAATCATTATGGAAAAACAATAACTGCATCAGTTTTACCCAAAGAGCTAGAACATATAAAGAGGCAGTTACTTAAATCACTGGGACTCCAGCTCATCAGAAGTGAAGGGCACACACAGTAAAACTGTCCATTGGACAACAGCTTGTACATTATTATTATGCAAAGCATTGTGATGGATCTGGGATGAGCAGGTTGAGTTTTTACTCCACTTCATTCCCCAGAATCTGAAAAGTCATGTTCTGATGTTTTCAGCTGTTCTCATAATGTCCAAGCTGCTAAGAAAAAGCATCAACACACATCCAAACCAAGACATAAAATCCCCATTTGCAGTCGAAGGCTCCGGAAAGTTCCTCTGACTTATGTCCACAGATGGGTATGTGGCAGATGATCATTCGAAAAGATATTCAGGACACGAAGACTCACTCTGGGTCAATGGAGAAAACAGCTGTGTGGAAACAACTGTGAAGTCCTTTTTATGTGAAGTTCAAGTTGCTCCCATGTATACTTATAGAAAGGTAAAAAGGGAAATGCCTAATGATTGGAAAGGTCTACGTTCCTTTCCATCTGAGTCTTTGGAAGGCACAAATGACTGGCACATTTGTCCACTAGCCCAAAGGGTATAGGTTAGAGTTTCCCCACAGGTGCCTTGAGAGAAATTTCTGGCAATTTACTTTCAAAATATCAGCTACTGAAAACACTATGGTGCACAGTTTTACTCTGACACACATGGCGTCATGTCATCACGAGTCAGAGTCTACTCCACGGGCTGAGCCCTCACATTTTGCTCTAGGTAAAGAAGCACAAAGTCACTTTCCTCCATGGCAAAATATATTGTCTAGAAATAACCAAGAAGGATTTCCAGGAGTACAAGCCCTCTCTCAAATTAAAAATATTTAACCAGAAAGCACTTGTTCTCAACTAAACTGCCCGAACTGCCAGAAGCTATTTAAGAAATGCCATCACTGCCACATGGTCACCCTCAAAGATGTGGAGTTCTGTGAAGGTGTCAACAACGCTCCCATAGCTTTGCCATGAAAAATAGATTTCTCCTGAAAATGGGCAAGGGAAGCAAGAGTCAACAGAATTTGTTAGAAAGAGAAAATTCTATTTTCAATGTCAAGGAAAACTTTTTGGTTCCCAATACACAGAAACAGTTGTAGAGTACAGTTCATCCGTGTGAAAATATGACACCTGTAAGTCAGCCAAAATCTTAGGGATGCCAGGTGTTGGCAGAGGAGGCTGAACCTGTGTAAGGGTAAGTGAGTGTCACTGCCAGGCTTGCTTCAAGTCTTCTTCTGATACTAAAATGCTCTACTGAGAGAGAACTTGCCTTAACGGGAAGACTCACAGTTCCTTTTCGACATAGGGAAGGCAGAGAGGAGAGAAATAAGATCATAAAGGGCACTCTATCCAGATGAAGTAAATTCTCTCCACTCTCTTCACAGTGGAAGGTGGAATGAAAACAAGTTGAGGTACTATCTTGGGGATCCCTGAGGGAGAGCATGTGGCTGTCCCTATTATTGGCCACTGACTTCAAGGAGTTTACCTTTCCCCTGGCCAAGTTTCCTCAGTTCTTGGGCATTTCTGGAGAGTGTTCTCAGTCTAAAGGGAAGAACATGATCAACTTGAGAAGCATTCATTACCTCAGAGCACAGAGTTTAGCCTTGATGAAAGGACATCTGATTAGTGACAAGGACTTTTTTAAAAAGGTGTGAAAATAGCATAGCAGAATACTACAGAATTTAAAAATAGTTTTAAGAAAAAGACCAAATACATATTGGTCTCACCATGACAGAAATCAAATCTGGAAGGCAGGAAAAAGAGTTTGGACAGAGAAAGGATAGAACCAGTTGAGTTGCCTTCAAGTCATGTTAAGTTGACTCTTAACTCATGAAGAAAAATGCATGGCTTTTGTCATGCATCTAGAATTGTCTTCTTCAGGGTTTTCAATGATGCTATTTTGGAAGTAGAGCACTAGCTCTTTCTTTCAAGGTGGTGGATGTCAACCACCATCCTTTTGGCCAGCAGTAAACTGAATTATATTTGTACTACCCAGTGGCATGAAAAGATAGAGAAGAGGACAAATAAACAGAGATAACATGGAAGAAATAAATTGCAATTCCTTAGAAATGGCATAGAGAGGAAAGTTAACATGAAGGTTTGGTAGAATTATAACGACTGCTGTCTACCAGGCTCAAGTAACTGTCAGAACAACATTCAATGAGATATTAAATTAAAAGGATGTCACAAAAAAGGATTAAAAGTTACAAGAATCGTAAGCTTGTATGTGGAAAGAAGTTGTTGAACTTCAGGGATATTCTTTTAATATTATAGAAATGCAAAAATGAAAACAATTAAAATATATTTTTAAAGGAAGTAGCTAAGAGAATACGCCATCCCCTTTTCCTTATGACTCAGGGTGAAGTCTCTCTCAGAGGGGAGTGATAGGGAATGGCAAAGGACACACTGACAAAGAAGATTAATCAGAACTGGCTTTGACAAGCACTGTGGCATTTGGACAAGAACAAACTGGGAGGAGGGTAGAGAGAATAGTGCAACAATGAATGAATGGAAACCCAAAATCTCTGTAAATGTTTATGAAAATTAATAAAATATAATTACAGAAAAAAAAAGATCTATTTCTTGCCAGAATATGGTGGACAGTGTTTGGTAGAGCTCCCCTATTAAAACAAATTTGGAAGGAGGAGTGGCATCCACTTCCAAAATAGCTTGCCCCTGAAAACTCTACGAACTTGGAGAAAGGATGAAGGTTACGCAAGCATTCAGGTCTTTTGTTCACAGGGTCACTATGAGTCGTCTACGACTCGATGGCACTTAACAACAACAAGTGCTAACCATGTACATAACTTTGAGGGCATCATAATAGTCTAACATGAAGTAGGAATGAGGCAGCTCATAATCAAGTGACTGGCTGTTCTTGAGAATGGGGACAAAGGGAAGACATACTTGTCTTAATATGTTTCTAATACAAAGAGCATAATCTTCAAAGAATCACTAGACACAGAATTACTGACGACCTGATAATAATAATTTTTAAATTTCCTCGAGTTTTTCGACTTCTCAATCACTATCCTTACCCAGGCACACAGATGCAAGTCATGGTAGAACTTCTTCTTTAATCACAATGACTCATCCCCACAAATCCAAGCATAAAGTGAGGCAGGAGGTGACTTACTACCTCAACGTAATAGTGATTTATATCAGCAACCGCTACTCATCTGTCATTTGTCATACTATGGTGGCTTGAGTGTTGCTATGGTACTGGAAGCCATGCCACTGGTATTTCAAGTAGAGTATCTTTAAGATGGATAGATTCCATTTGAGAGTCTAGACTTTTTAAAGGACCAGAAAAAGAATCTAGTTATCCATTTCTTTAAAAATTGGCCAATAAATACCTTACAGATAGAAAAGGAACACATAGTGCCAGAAGGTGAGCCCCTTAGACTGAAAAGCACTTAAATATAACTAGGAAGAAAGCTGCCTCCTCAAAATCAAGTCATACTTAGTAATGTGAGGGAGTAAAGCTCTCAGGATACTCATGTGCATGTGTGGCATGACTCAAAATGAGGAAAAACTGCTGCAAACATTTTCTTGTAACAGGAACATAGAATGTACAAAGTATTAATCTAGGAAAATTGGAAGTTGTCAGAAAGTATAAATTGTAATATCCTAGATAGCAGTGAACTGAAATAGATGGTGATTGGCCACTTAGAATCAGACAATCACATGGTCAGCAATTCCAGGAATGACAAACTGAAGAGAGGAATAGGATCCCACTCATTGTCAGAAAGAGCATTTCATAACTGTCCTGGAGTATAACGTTGTCAGTGATAGGAAAACATCCATATGCTGACAAGTAAGACTAGTTAATATGACTATTACTCAAATTTATACACCAACCACTATTGCCAAAGATGAAGATATTGAGGATTTGTACCAACTTCTGTGGCTTGGAACATATTAAACATGCAATCAATATGAATGTATAATTATGCTGGTTGGAATGCAATAATTAGAATCAAAGGAGGAAGATCAACAGCTGGAAAATCTTACCATGGTGATAGAAACAGCACAAGAGATCTCATGGTAAAATTTCCAACGTCAATTACTCATCCATGTCTTTTAAATACCTTCTCCCAATAATATAAACAGTGACTATACGTATGGACCTGTCTAAAAGGAATATACAAAACTAAAATGTATTACATTTGTGGAAAAAGACAAAGGGACAATCCAATATTATCAGATCAAACCAGAGGCTTACTGTGTAATAGAACCAACAATTACTTATATACTATTTCAAGATGAAGTTGAAGAAAATAAAAGCAAATTCATACGAGCCAAAGTATGACTTTGACTATATCCCAACGAAACTTAGAGACCATCTCAAGTGTGGATCTGGTGCTCTGAATACCAATGGCCAAAGAGCAGAACAGCTGTGAGATGACATAAAAGACATAACAGAAAAAAGCAAAAGATCATAAAAAGATAGGAATGTAATTAAATACATCAATTATAATTAAAGTTATAAAACAAAATGTGTATGAATAATCAAATGAAAAACATATATGAAGTTTCATTCCGATAAAATAAATTCTAGGAATGAAAGAAAAGGCTAAACAGACTCAAACTTGCTCTTGAATGTAGACCAGTTAAAGTAAATGAAAGAAATTTTGAAGGAAAAGAGCTGAACCTATTTCAAAAGACAGTTTGAGAATACAAAGTAAATTATTATACTGCAATGTACAATGACTTGAAGTTAGGAAAACCAAAAAGAAAGTACTGACTTAGCATTTCTCAAGCTGAAGGAACTAAAGAAAAAAAATCAAGCTTCATGTTAGAATATGAAAAGCTTCTATGGGTAAAATATTAAATGATGTAGGTCACATTAAAAATGGTAGAAGGAATACACAGTCACTGAAAACAGAGAATACTGATAGATGTTTACCTGTATTTTACCAGCGATGCAAAGGTATAGGGTCGCTATGAGTCACAAGCGACTCAACAGCACATAACAACAACATCATGCAAAGGCAGTCAGTTTGGGATTCATAATAAATTAGGGGTTACACTACAAAGAACAGGAGTTCCTAAACATTTCATCATATTATACAGAGCTCAAGAGGTAGATATTCAAGAGGCAGCAAACGGATACTGCAAGACAGAATAAAAATGTAGGCATCAAAGATGTAGCTTTTCATCACACTTATTTCAATCTATATGCTGACCAAATAATCCATACGGCGGAGTATAGGAAGAAGAATGTGGGGTCAAGATTGAAGGAAGCCTCATTAACAACCTGTGATATGCAGATGGCATATTCTTGCTTGCTGAAAATGGAGAAGATTTGAAGCACTTACAAATGAGAATCAAAGATTACAGTGTTTTAAATACATTATACCTAAACATAAAACAAAAAATCCTCACAATTGGACCAAAAAGCAACATCATGATAAATGTAGCTGAGACTAACACTGTAAGAAATTTCATGTCACTTGGATTAACTATTTTACGGTCAATCTGTAAACGTACTCTTTAAATTTAAAGAATAAATATATCACTCTGAGGACTAAGTGACTCGAACCATGGTTTAATTTCCTAATTCCATGCAAAAGCTGGACAACAAATAAGGAGAAAGAATTGATGCCTTTGAGATCTAGTTATGGCAAAGGATATAAAAAATACCATAGACTGCCAGAAAGTCAAACAAATCCCTCTTGGATGAAGCACACCCAGGAAGCTGCTTCTTCCTGTTATCATTAAATGTGGTGAAGTACAACTCCTAGCGACACTGTGAACAACAGACCTGAATCTTGTGCCATACTCATCAACCTAACACACATGAGCCCACTGCTGCAGTCATGTGTCAATCCACCCCACTGGGGTCTTCCTCGCCTTCACTGACCCTCCATGTTTCCAAGCATGAGATCCCTTTCCCAGGAACACCCTCACCAAGCAACATGTCCAAAGTACGAGAGATGAAGCTTTGCTATCCTTGCCTCACTCTGGCTGAACCTATACCAAGACATATCTGTTTATTCTGTTGATTCTTTTGGTAATCCCTGAAATATTCAGTATTCTTTTCCAGCACCACATTTAAAAGCATCAATTCTTCTTCTGTTCTCATTATAATAAAATTTTGTCTCACATAGTCTGAACGTGTCAATGAAGAGATTACAGTCAAGAAAATACAGAAAAACTTCTCAGTAAGATGGATTGACAAGGTAGTTAAAACAATGGACTGAAATGTAGAAGAGTGCAGAACCAGTGCTTCATTTTGTAGATCTAAAGGTCTGGTGCCTGGTGGAAGGGAGTTATGCTGTCAACTCAAATGTACACAGCACAAATACACAACTTGTTCTCTAGGAGAAAGATGGGCATTCTTCTCCTGTGTGATTTACTGTCCTAGAAAACTTGAAAACTTGGTAGAGTGTCAACTAAGAGTTGGCTTCAACCCCAAATGACACAAAAACAAAAGCCATTATAAGCCTGAATTAACTTGATGGCATCTAACAACTATAATTCTAGCTAACAGAAGACTATACCATCTGCAAGGTCCTGTCCTAAGGGCTTCACATATATTAATTAATTTAATTTTTAATATAACCTTTTGAGAAACTATTTCTGGTCATCGTTTACAGACAGAGAAGCCGCTTGGATGTGAGTGTAGGTAGTTTGGTTCCAAAG
The DNA here is from genome assembly GCF_000299155.1 of Elephantulus edwardii. NCBI lineage: Eukaryota > Metazoa > Chordata > Mammalia > Macroscelidea > Macroscelididae > Elephantulus > Elephantulus edwardii. The sequence goes on from NW_006399947.1 coordinate 348,357, forward strand.
TTCACATTTACCTAAACCGCATCCCTCTACAAGTAAAGTGTTTATCATATGAAGTCTAAATCTCTTTTCACTAAGATCCCCAGATTAATTCAAAATTAGAGACGAAATCAGTATAAAAATGTCTGACACTAAGAATGCTCAATAAGCAATTTTAATACATTTAAATCTTGCTTATATCTTCTCTCACCTTGTTTGCAATTCCTTCAAATGTTGTTGTTGTTGTTATGTGCCGTCTCGAGTCACCTACGACTCATCTGACTCATCGTCTTCCTTCAAATACATAGTGAAAAACACAGCATGAGCCTTGCAAAAGGGTCAAACCAAATGTAGAAAATGATGGGCAAAGCTAAACCTTTATTATCAAGGTTCTTGGAAAAAGTCAGTGATAATCATTTTAAGAAGTTAAACTATAAATATATTGTCAATCCTGACACAAGTCTCTTATCTCAGAATGCCTCTTACATATACAGAAAACCACAGGTTGAAAGTAAAAGGGGCTTTTTGTTTTGTTTTCTCTCTCTTTTTAAAATTAATTTTAATGAAAGTTTACAGATACTTAGGGTTTCTAGTCACTCATTGTTGCAGTTTTCTTCCTGCCTACTTTTCCCAGCAGTCCACACTTCTCTTTGAAAAGTAAACGAAACATTCTTTCCTTGTTATACAATCCCGCCCCCACCCCCCACCCCAAGTCCACTCCACTATGCAGCCTTGTTCTGGGATCCCGTCTTGGCAGTAATACCCAATCATATATCCCTTTTAAACAGTTCTCTCCCTCATCTGTTCCAATGCAGTATACATAATTTATCCCATCTTTCTCAGTCCCCCCCCCAGCCCCGATGTCAGTCCCGTTTTACAACAGTGGCACTGTGCATTATTTGTAAATGGCAGACTATTGTAATTGTCAAGGAAGACTGACTATCCAGAAAGCACAGATCTGTGCAGGTGAATGGTCTGTCAGAAGACTGGATCAGTGAATCTTTCAAAGTTCCCAGTTAACATGCTCATCTGCTAATAAAAATTTTGAGTGTACTCAGAAGCAACTCAGAAGAAAGACATGAAAATCTATTTCTTTAAAAAGTCAGCCACTGAGAACCCTGTAGAGGACAGCGTTATTCTGACGCACCAGGAGTTGCCATGAGTTGGAGTGAAATCAATGGCAACTGATACCTAATGTCAAGATATTACTTCTGGGGTGAGGGAAATGGAAAGAATTTGTTCAAATTTGAATTTGAATTTTGTAAATAAACTAGCAGGTGGGGGGAAGATACTAACACATTGGTTCCCCAGCCTTACTTTCCAGGATCCTTTGCTTCAGTCACAATGAGACTGTGTACCTGGACATGAAGTCTCCTTTGTGCCTTTACCACAGCCTATCTTCCCCATTCTGAAATGCTATTTCCAGACCTACACCATCTTAGTCCCCATAATACTATGTATCCTTCCAGGTACATCTTGAATGTTCTGTATCCATGAAACCTTCCCAAATACCCTCAGCTATTTGGCTACAATTGACCATTTCCTCCTCTACTTAGTTGCAGCACCTATAACACCTCTGTCTCCCCCACAGTGTCTGAACCAGCTGCATGTGGGAAATTCTCCGTAAAAATCTTAGTCATATTGACTGAAAATATTAATACCACCTAACTTTGGACAACATACGAATTATTTATGTTTTCATTCAATAGTTTATGAATTTTCAAGAATTGGTATTACCTTAAACAAAAAAAAAAAGCAACCTTGTTAATGTTCAAATGCAACTGAATACTATTTATCGCAGAACTTACAAAACAGTACTTTCATTTTGCAATGGACAAATTAGGACTAAAAATGATAGGCATCTCTGTCCAATTCCCTGTGCACTCAGATTTGCTCGTTAACTCAAACAAGAATAGTAAAGAGCTATCCATCTCATAAATTGTAAAATGTAGGTGATTTATTAGCTTCATGTGTGCATTATTCATATAAGACTATGAGTTGGGACATTTCCATGCCATTGATGTCTTTGCCTACTAAAGATGCCTCAAGTTAAATTTTAAAATATCTCTAAGTTAAATTTCCTATTGTGGTTAAAATATTTAAGAGTGACCTAAAAGGTTAGAACACCATGTCTAAAATGGATCTCCACTCTCTTGTGCTGAAAACTCTTTTGACAGTTTACTATTTCTTCATTAAGCACAGCCCCTTAACCCACTGTCTTTAGGTTAATTCTGACTCATGTTAAACTCATGTGCTACATTGTAGAATTTACTTTCATAGGGTTTTTTTGACTGTGTTATTTATAGAAACAGATCACTAGGCCCTTATTTCATAGTGCAAATAAATGAGTTAGACTTGTTAACGTTTAGCTCAAAGTCAAGGACCAACCATTTGCACCACCCAGGTATCCTTTAGACCATCCATCTATTCATACAGTCGGCCCTTCAGTAAGTATTTACTAAGTACCTATTATGTGCCAATCACCATGCGTGCAGAAATAACACTGTCCCTGCCTTTAAAGTGAGCTCACCTAAATACCCTTGTCAGTCCACCTACGTTCGAATTACCTGGGGAAACTGTTCAGACCATGGTGAGAATGCACAATCGAGTATTCTGATTTTGCACAATGAAGGCTGAGAACTAGTATCTGATCAATTTTAAACAACAATGTCAACATCATGTGATGAGTTTAATGACGGAGTTATGTGCCAGAAGTAGTGAAGTACAGAGAAGGAACAGACGTCTAATGATGTGTCAGTGGAACTTAGTGCAAAACTTATGTCAAATCACCTCTAAGTGAAAAACAAAATGTAGTCAATTTCTTCACACCTTCTCAACCCACGTCAAACCACAGAGAAAGGATAGGATACTGGGGTGCCAATTTTACTTTAAGGGAGAGAAACAAGTTCATTTGTCTACAGTAGCCTGCCTTGGTAACAGCTGGAGAAGCTGTTTCCCCAGAGTAAAGCAAGGAGTTTTGCAAAGGATGAAAATTATTTTGAGACTCTTAAATCATCATTCTTTCAAAAATTCTTCATCCCGTTTGTACGTTCACTTTTCTTTCCACAGCCAGATCTCAGCAGTTGTTCCCCTCACCCTGACTCGCACATCATTAGGGAGAATGGATCTAATTTGAGCAATGACTCCCACTGAAAAAAAATCAGAGCTTCCCAACACGTCGCACAAGCCAAGTTGAGATAGAAACAAGCGGCTCCTTAATTTGGATTTAAAGCTGAGCGGCAGTCTCCAGATAAAAATGACCAGTGAGCTCCGTGCCCACAGAGCACTGGAAATAATCTCATGAGCTCCAAATTATTCCAGTTTATATTATGGACGATCCAATAAGTCTGCGTGTTCTAGTCCATAAAAATATAAGAAGGAGTTTATCATTTTAAAATCATAATGCAAAATAGAGTCTGACACTTTATTAAGCACTATGTCTCATGATATCATAAGGATGCTGATGGAAAAGGAGACTAAAGCAATATTGTAGACTGAACAATGGCACAATTTAGACTTTCTGAGAGTGCTCTGCAGCACACAGGTCACATTCAGTGCCCTCTCCTGACATCTCACTCTTTACCAGCTTCAATTTAAACCAGAGACGTTGGAAACAAAACTCCAAAGGAGTTTTTATTTTACCCTAAAAATGATAGTGCATTGCAGTCAATTATTTCATTAAGCAAGAATGTTTAAAAGTGGTGGTTGTTGTTGTTTTTGTTGTTGTTATGCACCATCTAGTCACCTGTGACTCATAGCAACCCTATGAAAGCAGGATAAGAAATGATCTAACCCAAATTTCCCTAACCTGAGTTGCAAGGAAACACTGCTTGGGATATTGAAGCATACCAATATTGCATACAGATTTTTCCATTCCTTCAAAATGAATGTTGCTGTTGTCGTTGTTAGTTGTAGTTTCCATCTTTGATTCATGGTGACTCCTCGTGTGCAGAAACAACTGCTCCACGAGGTTTTCAAGGCTGTGTGAACTTTGAGAAGTAAACTGCCAAATCTGTTTTCTGAGATAACTATGCATAGATATAAACCACAGCCTCAGCTTAATAGAGTGCTTACCCCTTCGCACCATTTTGGTTCTCCCAAAAGCTTTGCTGACAGTGGCTGGGTGGAAGAAGGCTTTGTATTAACTCAGATCCAACCAAGCCCAGGCAGATGAATGAGTGAAACAAACTGCATGTTTGTTTCAAACATGCTAGGCACCAGAGTCAACTGAAGAAAGGTCTCTTCTACACCAATAGTCTCAACACTGCTCCAGCCAAATGCCACGATAGGGAACATGGGCATAATGTTGTGAAAGTATTTTCAAGTATTTATTCAAGTGAAGCTAGAAATACATATTATTAACTGTGACATTTGAGAGCATCAAAATCAAACAGAACAAACCTGAGAAGGAGTTTCAATCGGCAGCCTCTGCTCTAAACTGTAATATCCAGGAGGAGCAGCACTAGCTCACCTGTCTGTGAGGATGGGGCAGTCAGCTTCATGCTTGGTTTTACATTTAAAATTAGTTATAAAACAAACCTAACAAAAGCAATCTACATATTCAATGCAATCACAATACAGATACCAAATTCATTTTTCAAGGAGATTGAAAGGGAAATTGTCAAGTTTATTTGGAGAGGTAAGAGATCTCAAACAAGCAAAACACTTCTGAGAAACAAAAATGAAGTGGGAGGCAGAGCACTCACTGACCTCAAAACCTACTACACAGCGGTAGAAACCAAAACACAATGGTACTGGTACAATGACAGGCACAAAGATCAGTGGAACAGAATTGAGAACCCAGAAACAGACTCAGCCATCTCTGGTCAACTGATACTTGAAAAGGAAATAAAACCTATCAAATGGGGAAATGACAACCTCTTTGACAAATGGTACGGGCAGAACTGGACTGCTACCTTCAGAAAGCTGATCATGATCCACATCTCACACCTTACACAAAAATCAACTCAAGGTGGATAAAAGACTTAGGAGTAAAGCACAAACCATAAAGTTCATAAGAGACAAACTGGGCTCCAACTTAGAAGCCCTAGTCTACGGTATAAAGAGACTGACAAATACAGCCAGAAATCTACAATCTGAAGAGCATAAAATTAATGAATGGGAACTTATAAAGATTAAACCCCTGTGTTCATAAAAAAAATTTTTCCAACAGGGTGAAAAGAAAACCTACTGACTGGGAACAAATATTTGGCAATACCATCTCAGAAAAGAGTCTCATAATGAAAGTTTATAGAATACTCCTGGGCCTCCACAAGAAAATAACACAATTACAGAATAGGCATAAGACATGGAAAGAATTTTCACAGAGGAAGATATTCAAATGGCCAACAGACATATGAAGAAATGCTCCAAATCACTGGCAATAAAAAAGATGCGAATCAAAACTACAATGAGATACCATCTCACTCTAGTAGCAGTGGCAAAGTTTAGCAGAGCAGCAAGTAATAAATGTTGGAGAGGATGTGATGAGATAGGAACTCTTTTACATTGCCAGTGGGATTGTACAATGGTACAGTCACTCTGGAAGGCAGTTTGGCACTTCCTCCAAAAGCTAAACACAGACCATATGACCCAGGTATATTGCTTGAAATACACCCCAAGAAAATGAGAACTGAGGCTCAAACATAAACTTGTACACCAATGTTCATAGCAGCATTATTCAACATTGCAAGAACATGGAAACAGTTCAGATGTCCAACCACAATGAATGGATTAAGAAGTTGTGGTCCATTCATATAATGAAATACTATGCAGCACACAGGAGCAATGATTTTGTAAATTACTACCTAACGTGAGAGGGACTCAGCATTATGCTGAGTGAACTAACTCAGTCCCACAACAATAAATACTGTTTAAAACCACTATTGTAGTATGAGTATGAGGGTTCAAGGTAGGGGGAGGGTGGAAATAGAAGAATGAGAATGGGGCTGTAGGGTGTTAATCATAGGGTTGCACAATTCCATGGGTGAGTGGGTGGAGTGAAGGAGATGGGAAGGATCTTTTGTGAAAAACAATGTATTCAAACTTTGTAAATAAATTAGAGTAAAAGAAAAAAAAAAGAATTGATCATAAAAGACGGACCTCTGTGAGCCCACTGAATGGGACTTCTTTCATTTGGAAAAATATGAAAGTCTGCTTTTGAAGTAATGCCATGTTTTCCTTTGTTTTGTTATATTTTTAAACATCCTTGTCACCTGAAATCCAGATGCTGTCAAGCTCTGCTTTTTGTGCCGACCTTGGGCAGCTGGACAGCCTCGATGCTGGTGGAGGGAGAAGCTGGGAAAAGCAATCTGTGCCCAGAAGCAACACTGAGGGCTGTGCACAGTTAGCAGCATGAGGCTGTCCACAGACAGTGTGAACAGACCTCAGCAATATCTCCCTACACCCACCTGTTCACAGCTGGATTTCCCAGGGCACTTAATTCAATCAGAAGCAGTAACTTTTAGTAGCATTTTACAACCAATTAGCCATGCAGGAAACAAAACATCTGACTAGGTGCTTTTCTCTTAGCTTTCTGAAGTGTCTGTGGCCTCAAAAGTCAGTCATTTGGAACTATTTTGATGAAAGAAGACATATCGATCCAGTTAGCACAAGAAATTTCTCCCTTTTTATATATTTAAAGAGAAGAAACATAAATGCTCCCAGATCTTAATGGCGCAGGAATTACTCCCTCTTACACACAAATAGCCTCCATTTCACCCACTATATACCAGATTCTATGCATTTACACAAATCATTCCAAGTAATTGTAACCCTATCATGTTATTGTTCTGTGCCATTGTGACCCATAGTGACCCTATGTAAGTAGCTCTGAACCCTGTCCTATCCTGAACCAGTCTCACCAAATCTGATACACAAATCTCCATTACCCCAGTTATTGTATCAGTTCATCTCATTGAGGTCTTCCTCTCCTGTGCTCATCCCTCTATTGTTCCAAACATAATGTCCTTCTCTAATGACTGGTCTCTTCTGGCCATGTGCCCAAAGTATGTGAGACAGAGCTTCAAAATCCTAGCCTCCAAGGAGAAACTTGGTTTGACCATCTCCAAGACAGTCCTATTTGCTTTCTTGGCAGTCCATGGTATGTTCAACACTCCTCTCCAGCACCACAACTCAAAGACAATGATTCTTTTTCTGTCATACTTTGTCACTGTCCAGCTCTCTGAAGCACAAAATATAACTTGCAAAGACCATGGATTGGATTATTTGTAACTTAGTTTCTAAAATGACATGGTGGCTTTTCAGGATTCTGAAGAGGTCCCAGACAGCAGATTGATCCAATGTAATTCATCTTTTGATTTCCTGACTGCTGGTGTTAAAGAGTGTGACTGTGGAGCCGAGCAAGCTATAATTGCTAGCAACCTCAATCTTCTATCATGATGCTGCCAATTGGCCCAGTGGTGAGAATCTTTGTCTTGAAGTCGAGCTTCAATCCATATTGAAGACTACAGTCCTTGACCTTCTGCAGAAAGCGCTTCAAGTCTTCTTCAGTTTCAACAAGCAAGGTTGTGTCATCTGCATGATGTAACTTTATGAGTCTTCCTCCAATCTTCATGCCATATTCCTCCTCATAAAGCCCTGCTTCCCGAATTATTGTTCTGCATACAGATTAAAAAAGGTACGGGGACAGAATGCATTCCTGACACACTCCTTTCCCGATTTTGAACATGCAGTGTTTCCCAGCTCTAGTCGTGGACCATGTATAGGTTTCGCATAAGTACAATCAAATGTTCTGAGATTCCTATTTTCCTCAAGGTTAGCCATAATTTGCTGTGATCCACACAGTCAAATGCTTTTGCATTTTTTCTGGTATTCTTTGTTGTATGTCAAGATCCATCTGACATAGACAATAACGTCTCTAGTGCCACAACTTCTTCTAAAATCAACTTATATTTCTGGTAGTTCTCTGTCAATGTACTGTTCCAGACATTTCTGGATAATCTCAGCAGGATTTTGCTAGTGTGTGATATTAGTGGTATTGTTCAATAATTTCCACACTCTATTGGGCCATCTTTTTTTCGGGGGGGGGGGGGAATGGGGATAACTATGGATTTCTTTCAGTCATTTAGCCAAGTAGTTGTCCTCCAGATGAGCACATGCAAGGCAGTTACTATTTGTTTAAATACGTCAATTGGTATTCCATCAATTCCTGGGGTTTAGTTTTTGCCAAGTCCTTCAGAACAGCCTCAACGTCCTCCATCATCACCATTCCCTCTTGATCATACGTTGTTTCTTGAAATTCTTCTTTGTCAACCACTTCTTTTTTTGTACAATGACTCTGTATGTCTTATCAAATTGATACTGACTCATAGCAAACCTGTAGGACAGAGTAGACTTGCCCCATAGAGTGTCCATGACTGTAATATTTCTAGTGCAGGTTGCCACATCTCTCTCTCCTTCACTTGCACAAACATTCACAACCTTCCCCACTCTGGACCCTCACATAGATCTTAGCCTGAAATCATCTATCTTTGGTCATTCTTCACCATTTACCCTAAAACATTGCCTCCCCAGAGGGTCTTCCCAACATCTTACCTCAGTGGTCCCCCTCTGGCTTCCTAGAATTTATTATGCCATTTATTAGAGTTTGTGATTATAAATTTATGTATTTACAACTGAGAGCTTCTCAAAATGTTTAGCATATGCCGTCAACTATTTGATAGATGTTAAAGAGCTGGAATACTTGATAAAATTCCCTTGCCAACTTTCTATTTTTTCATGGTGACTAAAAGACAGGATTTTCCTCCTTATACTTCTGAAAGTATTCCTTGTAGAATGACAAGTAAAGAAGAAATTCTACGCTAGCGATATTTAAGGACTCATTTGTTGCAACAAAAGTATGTTGGGATGTAACTCCAGACTCACACTGCCTTTTTCTTCAGGCTGTTTCTCTGCTGACCAAAGCATGATTCTCTAAGTATGGTGGGAAGACCCTTTCAGCACGTGAGAGCCAAGTACAATTATTATAAATGAGTACTTTTTCTTATTAAAGCAAAGCACAGAATTCTTGATACTAAACAGAAAAGACTCTTCAGATACTTATGGGAGATGACCAATAGAGTTCTTTTATCCTTCTCGCTTGAGTGTTCATTCCTTACCCTTGGGTTTTCCCACTGACTACAATTTAGACATGAGAGAGGCCTCTGATTGAAACCTGATACAATCTACCTACCTTAATTTAAACAAAGGGCTGCTGAGAGAGAATATTGGGTCAGGTTGAACCCTAGTACACAACCCCTCCCAATGAGCAACCTCTTTCCAGAACCTTCTCTGAACCCTTGGAGTGTTTTGAGTCTTATTTTGAATAAATAAGACTCTTCCCTTACAAAGATAATGATGGTAATAAATCATGCTCAAAGGAAACAGCCTGGGAAAGTATGGGATTTCATGCATTTTTCCTTGAACTATTGGATCAAGTTTGCATGCACTCTGATGGGATGGTCCTTAGCCAAGATGACTCAAAATACCAATTTCCTTCTGAGGATGGTTGATTTTTTTTTTCAAGGAAAAGAGTGCTTCAAAGTAGTCTAGCTGAGTATTTTGCCAAAATTTTAGCTTTTAGAAAAACAATAAGTAAAAGCATAGCTAATGTTTATGTGCCTGTAATTAGAGAACACTTTATTTGGATTCTCCTCTACCCACCCATCAACCCCCAGTCCCCCTTCAATTCTCCAGATAAATAAACAGCTGAATCACAAGGAGTGAAGAAACCTGCCTATCAACAAACAGTTTATGGCAGATATAGCCAGTATTGCAATGCAGATCTCACTGGTCTAGGCCCTGAAGAACTGGAGCAAGCTCTCTAGGAACCTATGTTTTCTAAGCTACTGGAAGTGTAGTGCTGCAATCCACAGACGTATCTATATGAAGAATGTCTGCCGTGAGCAAAGTGCTCTTTTAAAGAACTATGCATTTGGGATCAAAGAGACAATAGCAACTCAAAATGTAAAAGATTTAGAGACTAAGGAATTCATGTTTATACTGGAAAAAATAACTCAGAAACGAGAATAACTTGTTTATAGCAAGTAAAAATGGCTACACTAACAGAAGAATGTAATCAATGTTGGTGAATCGTACCTGTAGAAATTGTTGTACTGGGGTACATTTTGCTGTGTACATTTTCCAACCAAAATAAAGTATTTGAAAGACAGAGAAATAAAAAAAAATAAAAAAGGTAAATATTTTTAAAAAAATATCTGTCCCCAAAGTGGTGTTATTGTTATATGCTGTAGAGTTGGAACTGACAGCTGATCGATCCTCCAGTGGGCTTTTAGAGGCAGAAAATCTCACAGGAGATGGCCCTGTTTTCTCCTGCAGACCCTCTTTCCTTCATAATCTGGACCTAATCTACTTCTGCCACTTTCTTCCTCTCACTCTCTGCCTCTCAACACACTGGACCCATCTTCATTCCTTCCAGCATTCTCTCCACTTGTCAGATCTGAGCCTTTGCACATGTACTTCCTGCCCCTAAGATGTTTCCCTTTTCCCTTCCCACTCAAACAACCAATCATCAATCAAGTCCAAGTTCAAATCTCTTATCTACTGGGGCACATTCTTAGTCTCTCACACAAATACCCTGACATTCTATTCACCCATCATATATATAATGCTGAGGGGGAAAAAAATCAAGTTTCCTTTCTCTGTTGCTCTTCAAACAACTTCCCACTCACTGTCAATGACATACATTTTTTCTAAGCATGAAGTCCTGAAGCCCAAAATTTCAACATTTCAGGTATAATCTTTTTGGTGCTGTTAATCGTTGTACTAGAATCCTGTGCTGGGCTATTTATACTCTTTGAATTGCTCACATTTCTTCCCTCAGGAGCTAAACATAAAAGCAAGCATAAGTGCTTTCGTGCCTCAAATAAGACAGTCCATTCACCGAGAGTCTCATGGCAGTGTAGGGTAGCAGCTTTCTACACTGAGCACTGAGTTGGGGGTGGAAATCCATTTAACTCTGATTTCTTGCTTTTTGCTAGAAAGCATTACAAGTTGCTTCTTGGTCTCACCCAGTGGAAGGGTCACTGCTTTAGCTCAGATTGTGACAAGACTCTCCAGAATTAGAGTACTTTATTATCGCATTAGTACTGGAAAAAGTCACATAATTAACAGAATTTATCCTCATTTACTCTGTAAAAGCACTAATATTCGATCTCCCTGCCTCTGTTTAATTACTTTCCTTAACACAACTTTTTTTTTCCATGCTGACCCTTCCTGGGCTGATCTGCAGAAATGTGTTAAAACTTTTTCTCCCTTCACTCCATTTAAGTTGCCAAGCTTAATTCATTTGAATAAGCATAAAGGTGCATGGGGTCTGCCAGAGCTCACACAATGCCTTTGAATTAACAGCCCTAACAGTGGCACTCTTCTGCTGGGGATCCTGTATTCAGAATAAGTGATGACAGCCACCAGAATGACTGTTAATTGTAATAGGACACTGGCATTACACCAGGTGCTCCCTAGTGGTAAACTAGCATTCAGTCTGGGGCCTGAGAAATTCAGAAGCTGAGATACGGCGATTCTTTAAAAAGAACAGCAGACTCGCCTGACAAATGTTGCCTTCTTAAGTAATACTCCTTCAAACCTTTGTTCCTGAGTGTAGAAAGAACAACCATGCATACATGCACACACATCAAAATAAAACCACCTTTAGATAACGAATCTGAAACGCACTGTGCTTCCTCATTGTCTCTCTCTCTTCCTTTTCTGTTTTAAACTGAGGTATACAGAGAAAGTAGTAAAGACTAAATACCCTCCCCGCCCCCCTTTTCCTGAGCCACATATTAAAAGTATGCCTCTGTAATTTAAATTGAGAAAGTACATACTTGGGTCAGGAAGTTGGGGGCTCGGAGGAAAGGTAAAGGGCTTTGGCATGAACAGATTTGCCCAGTGTTAAATTAATTAGCTTCTGAAGAAAAGGAAATACTAATTGATGAGGTCAGGTGTGGGCTGGGTTCATTCTGATGAGACAAAGAGTAAACTGAGCATCTGTCTTGTGGGCAACGAGCTCCAGGAGCAGCGCCTAAGACTTTCACTTGTCTGTGGAAGCACAAAAGGACCCTTGGAAGGCATTCACAGAAATCCTCAATCTCCTTGTTGGTCTACACAGAGCTTCCCCTTTACCATCCCCACAAGAGACCCATATGAACTGGAATGTAAAGAAGCCATATATGAGAGATCTTTCTTATTTGACTTTGTTGTTATCCAGATGATATGCAGAAAATGCTATCAGTCTTAATACTTAATTAGTATAATACTGTGAACATACAGTGTAATATAGGCATTGCTTATGGAAAATGAAAGAAGTTAAACTTCCAAATTTAACTCAATCGTTTCTTTTTCCTGTAATGTCCTCCTCTCTTGGAAAGCCTCTGCATCCTTCAAAGCCTGGTAGAGATACTTTCTCTTGCGAGAATATCACCCAGATTTTCCGATTTGGGATTAACATCTCTTTCCAGCACACACCTAAAGTATTCAAGATTTCTAAGTATCTTTCTTATGATATTTACCAGTGTCATTTTATACTTATGCTTGAGTCTAAGAGTCTTTGGCTGACACAAATGATGACATGCTCTGCTAATAACCTAAATAACCTAATAACCTCTGAACCCACCTAGAGTGGCTGTGGAAGAAAGTCCTAGTGGTCTGCTTGTAACACCATGTTGTTGTTTGCCCTCAAGTCAGGAATGACCCATAGATGATCCTCTAGTGGGTTTTCTGAGGCAGTAAATCACATGGGAGGAGACTGTCCATCCTTCTTCTGCAGAGTAACTGGTGGATTCGAACTGTATGCCTTTGGGAATGCAGTGCAGCTTTTACCATTAGGTCACCAGAGCTCTCTCCACCATGAGTAGGAATCAAATCAACAGCAATTGGTGGACTGGTGTTGGTTGCATAGGTCTTATTACCCCAATTAACTGGGGAGCCCTTGATGGTATTAGGGGCTTGGCTGCGCCTCAGCCTTAATGAACATACTTAAAGCCACTGTTGGCTAAAATTCAATAATTCACTTTTTTTCTCTCCAAAGTTGCTCTTCATTTAACCTTTTGGTCAAACACCTCATTATCCATGAAATTTTCTCATTTCCTAACTCCAATCTTCTGCACATACTGTTCCCTCTGTCTAGGATGTTCAATTTAAAAAGAAAATAAAATAAGGTCCATTTTTCAAAGCCAACTCCAAAGCCACTTGGATCCACTGGCTAGAAGAATGCTATCTAAATGATTACAGCCTTTGTTTACATCACTAGGAACTCTTAGTTCTTCATGGTTGTTTATCTGCATTTACATTTAATATCTATTCAACTTAAGTCTATGCCGCTAGATGAAAGAAACAATTATACAATTAGGCTTTTTTCACATAAACATCCAATATTTGGTGAAAGAAGAAATATTGATCAAATCTTTAACTTTGGGATTTCCAAAGAATTAAAACAAGTGCTGGTAGATAAATTCCTATCGCACTGGTAATACTATTACTTTGGGTATTAATAATAATATCATAATTACTACTGATTGTAACAAGAGCATGGTTCTGTATTTTTTTTTTCTTATTAGAGTTACCATCATTCCATTGCATCCTTGAAATTGTAATTTCAGGAGCATTTCACAGCCATTATTTCACTTAATTCTCACAGCAACTCAAATATAGAAACTGCTATGATAGACACTATTCATAGTCCATTTGTTAGGAAAATGACGTACAGAAAATTTGTAACTTGCCCGAGGTCACAGATCTATTAAATGAGAATGCTTAGATTCAAATCTAAGTTTGTCTAAAATCAAAATCAATGTTCTTGTTCACCCAAGAGTTCCTTAAGCAGCTTATCACTGTTTAGAAGATACTCAGATAGTCTGACAGGGTGTTTTTCTTCTGCTTGTCTCTATAACTCTCAGAAATGAGAGTCTTTTGAGTATGGAGTGTGAACCCATTCAGAGCTTGGAGAGAAGTTAACATTATGTAGAAAAGAATGCTTTTGGCACTGGACTTGGCTGCCATGTTTACACACTACTCTCTGTACAACTGAGTATGTCTCACTAATAGAGGTCTAGAAAATCTTCCGAGTCTCTTGACTCTCTTCTGCCATGCTCTTCTCGAGCCACGTGGTCAGCTTGCACTTTAAAGGAATTGTTGCTTAATGGTTTGCATGACACACAAGTGACATTTCCACTTGCCCAGTCACCTGCTCCTCTTGTCCCTGGAACATCCTGCATCTCCACATCATGTGTGTCTTAGGGTATAAGCATCTTTTGCCCTGAAACCCTGACATCACCATCACTCAGACCTCCCACACAGAGGCAAACTCAGGGTCGCTAGCTCTCAGCTGTTCTACCCCATCAGTATCACAGAGAGCAGAGCATGCATTCCAGAGTCCAGCAGATTAACCTCCATGATGACACTCAGTTTTAGCTTTAGCCTCCCTAAATCCTCAACAAAAACTTTAACAGCCAGATCTGATTTAGGACCTTAACTCTAAATCTCCTCTGTACTCATGTACTTGTTAAAGAGATGAGTACAATCTATTCATACCTTTTTGTCTTTTGCCCTTATGTTCTCTTGAGGATTCAAGGTGATAGATAAGAACTTTTTTTCATTATGAGCCTCACTCAAAGGCAGGCAAAACAAGAGAAAGAGACAGAGAGAGAAACCAGCAAGCGTAGGTAGAAACATTAATCCTTCAACTAAATAATCATGAAACTAACTTATAGGAAACATTAAAATTCTTAAAATTATTATTATTAATACATTAGGCACAAAATATAAAACATATGCAGGGCTCTCCAAGAGCATGAAGCAATGCCATTCATTATAGAAAAGAAGCAAGCCCACTAGAGTGTTAGGAATAGCAGAAACGAATTTCTACTCAATTCTTAGAGCCTTGTTGATCAGTGACTGAGCTCCGCCATGAGAACAAATCTTCTTTTCACTCAAGTGAGGATATCCAGGGGTATTTTCAAGAGTAAATAAATGGCCACAAGGAACAAAAAAGATCAGTAAAGAACTGAGTCTCTCTCAAGAACGTCTCTGACAAAATAAACCCCATGTTTATGTAAACCCTCTCAATTGGCCTGAGCCAGAAATCTTCTCTGCAACTTAAAACCGACTACACAGGAGTTGAGAGAAATGTCTGGAATGAGCTTAGTCAAATCCTGCCTTAAATAAATGGCCTGTTTCTTAATAAGATCCTAGAGACAGAGTATTTTAGTTTAACCTTAGTAATTCCCATATTTTGGCCGCCATGCTTCATACTATATTTTCTAAGGTTTTGGGGCTAACTTTTTAGATAGAGACACCACTTAAAATCAAAAAATCCATGTGGCCTATTTTTAAACAGTGCCTATTTTTTTAAGATTATAAATGTATTTTTTTATTGGAGGAAAGGTTTATTTAAATATTAAAAAATAATTAAGACTACCAGGGTCTGATTTTTTCCTACTCTTTATATGTATAAAACTGTCCATGCATTTTTTTGTTGTGAGATAATCTTCAAAATGTGATTTTTTTTGTCTTTTACTTTCTCTTATTTCATCACAGATAGTAGTATATTCAAACAATATCCTGTTGTTTAGGTTACTTTCAAGTTCTTGCTATTATAAATAATACTGTGGTAAACATCTTTGGGCATAAAATGGAAATGCAATTGGAGTGTTCTCTTAGAATAATAGTAAATCTACCTATAAGAAGAATCATTAGGTCAATGTGCCATAACTTAAGGGTGAGTGTAGAATATTTTCATTTGAAAGTACTGGTATAGATCAAGGTAACTTGAGATACGGCCAAACAAAATCGAGAAACTCCACAAAGTGGCCCTAGCTTTTCTCAGTGATAAAGAGGTATTTATCACTTCTATATTTACATAACTTTAAAAAAAAGTGCATAGGGTATCACTTTAAAAGAAAATTAAACAGAAAAAATTAACAGTGAAGCAACAACATATGTTGCCTATCTATAAATCCAACCTTTCTCTCCTGGGTCGTAAAGCATTACTAGCTATGACAGCACAGTTACCATCTTCAGTTATAATTAACCACAAGTAGAAGGCTCATGTGCTCACCAAGGCAGCTCTCACTGTGTCTGCGATAGGTCTGAGGAAAAGTCTCAACTAAAGTAAAGACATAGTGGCCATAAGGTTTCTTTTACGTAGATGCTAACACAAGGATGTAGTGTCAGAGAGTTAAGCTGAGAAAAAGCCCGTTTTACAAGATCTTTGCTCCAAGGGTGAGTAGCGGTATATCCCCTGAGAAGCTGCATCTCTTGTAAACATGACATACTGCACACTGTAATTATCTTTTAAAGAAAATTAAAAATAAGTTACCCTGTGATATGAGTAACCTTTTTTAAAATCACACGTGGAAATAATCCAACCAGAACATAATATCAGGAACACTGAAACTCCAACAACTGAATTCTACAGACCTTTACCTGAAGTTATGAAGTTATTTTATTTTTCTCCTGTGTCAACATACTCCTTCGCCAGGTCTCACAGCATAATAAACCACAGTCTATGACCTGCCCACTGCAGAAAAAAGGTAATTTTCTAGAATCCTTCAAAACTATATCTATTACACTATTTTATGCTAAACAACTTGACTTTTCTTAAATATTTGGAGCAATCTAAGCCTTCCTAAATCATTGTTTCTTCTGTCTTTCCTGGACTTCTAACACTATCAATCTTTTGTTTGGAAGAATCCTCCATATTTCAACAATTCCTAAAAATACCTCTCTTGTTCTAAATTTAATCTTAATCTTTCTAATTTCCTCTGGTTGACATAGAACACTGTATGTGTTGCAGTGGTTAAAGTACTCAGCTGGTTGATAGTTTGAACACATAAGCTGCTCTAAAGGAAAAAGATGTGACAGTCTGATTCCATAAATATTTACAGCTTTTAAAATTCTGTGGGTGTTACTGACTTCAAGAATAAGTTACCAGAAAAAGTGGTCCTGTGTGAATTAATTACATTGATTTTGACAAATCATGTAATATCACTTACGTGTTATGGACTTATTGCTGCCAACCTCTCACTTCTATGTATTTCTACTTTAACTTCCCTGATGGTCTTTTTTGTTGCTGTTGTTGTTGTTAATATGCCATCAAGTCACTTAAGATTTGTAGTGACTCTATGTACAACAGCTCTGAACCCTGCTGTATCCTTAGCCAAACTTATTGTCTCTGACACACTTACCCCTGTTATTCTAGTCACTGAGTTAATACATCTCGTTTAGGGTCTTCCTCTCTTGCACTGTCCCTCCACCCTCCCAAGCATGATATCCATTTCCAAGGACAAGTCCCTCCTTGCAACGTGCTCCAAGTATGTCAGACAGAACTTCAAAATCCTTGTCTCCAAGGAACAACCTGGTTTCACCCTCTCTAGGATGAAACTGTTTGATGGCTCTTACACAAATTATTAATTTGTTTTTATTTTAAAAATTTTTTAATAAAACTATGGGAAATCTCACTTCTAAGAATGTGATGGGTCAGTGAGAATCCATTAGATAGCAACAGGCTTGGTTTGCTTTAGGTTTAGAGTCACATCACACCTCCACAATCAAATCCATCACAATACTCTGTGAATCTAGGCTTACTTAACTCTCCAATTCAAGTAAAAGATCTTTGAAAATAAGAACCATGTCTCCTCCCCACTGTATCCTCAGAACCTAGAATACAGTTTAAAAGTATCCGCTGGATTCTGAAAAAAACAAATGCTATCAGAATTGAGAAATAACCGAGGATAAAAAAAAAAAAAAAGAAAGTAACTGAGGGCAGCAAGGGCCCCAGGACACTGGCTGTGAACTAGTCTGCAGAGCATCAAGGCTCATTGTAAAGAACCATCTGCTGGGATGTTTGCAAAGCCAAACTGTTCTAACAAAAAACACCCACAGCTCTATACAATGTGGCAATAATCTCCATTTTTTAAAATGAAACAAGGAATATAATCTGTAATAATAAACACAAGCTCTGTAAACTTTCATTAGTATGTTTAATCCAATTTTTTCCCTTCATTGTATTCTAAACATATTTTACATAAATGATGTCAAAGTCTCACGCTATGCACATGACCCTGAAACTGAAGGCAACAGATGTAGTGAACTCCCACAGAGTTACTGAGGAAGCAAATCAAACCCATTAACTCAGGGTTATCTTAGATAGGAAGAAAGCACTGATTTGTATACCAATCAAGGGCTAGAAGTGAGGTTTTTTAAAATCTTGAACTACTCTCTTGTTGTTCTGACAAAGCATAGACAGTCACAGGCTATAACAATGAGCAAGAAATATAGGAGCTCTCTGGACACCCTGGGCATGCAAATAATTGATGGACCTGGTTTTTCATGAAGATGTTGGAGATCTAAGTTCACCAAAAGGCATCTCAAAAGCAATGCCTGGTGATCTACTTTCCAAAACAATTACGCACGAAATACCCTGTGGAGTTAAGTTTTACTCTTGACACACATGGGTTTACCATGAGTGAGAATCAACTCAGAAGCAACCTTGAGGGTTTTACTTATTTATTTTTTAAAATATAGGAGTTTAAGGGTTAGCTTTCCAGTTAAATCAGTATTTTCTTCGGCGGCCCTGATAAATGGCTACTGACTGTGGGAGCTCTGAGCCAGCCCTGGGAGTGTGAAGACAGGAAAGCGCCCTCTCCTTGTGGAGTTTACGTTCTATGGGGAAGAGAGACAGTCAACAAGTAAACCACACACAAGTAAACAAACTAATGTCAATTACTAGTTAGAAATGCTGGAGGAGAAAAGATGACAGTTGAAAAGTGTTTGCTAGTAGAAAGGGGGAAATTGAAGGGAGATGGTCAAGGAAGACATATCTGAGAAGGTGTTCTGGCTGATACCTTAAGGATCAAGATGAATCAGCCATGCCAAAATCAAGGAGAAGAGCATACCAGCAAGTGCACAGGCCAACAGACTGGAGTCGGATCGTTCAAGATGAGGGAGAAAGTTCTAAGTCATACCTGAGAAGTAGTCCTTCCCATAGACCTCCTCAGCTCCCCCTACTAAGAACTAAATTTGAGTTTGGGTCCAGAGAGTAATGTGTTTCCTTTTTCTGTATGTGACTGAAATAATTTCAAAGGACCACCTTGTCTTCCCAGGCTTCTTTTCTAGGAAGAACGTATCTTACTCTCCCACCATCTCAAGACATGATTTCCAGTCTTCCATTATCCTTCTCACCCCCAAGTAGTTGACAATTAAGTAACATTCCTCCTGAATTGCACCAACAGAACAAAGAACCCCTCAAAATGTTAGAGGCAGTAGAGCAGGTTAGTTAAGACACGAGGTCACCCAGATTAGATTCAAATGTGGGTTCTACCATTTATCCATGGTGTAATCTAATCCTCTAGCTTCTGCCACCTCATCTGTGAAATGAGAATTGTAGTGAGTACCAATAGGAGAGGATTATTTTAAGTGGTAATTAAGAGAATATGCATAAATTCCCAAGGGCAGTAGCTGTGCTGCAATCCCAAAGGCACAAGGTTCGAATCCACCAGCTATTTTGTGGGGGAAGGATGGACATCCTCTCATGCAATTAACTGCCTCTGGAAAGCCACTGGAGGCTCAGCTATGGGTCAGCCCCGACTTGACAGGACTCAACAACAACGACTACTACTAGTTTTTACTATTCTTACTATCATCCTCTATCCTGATCTAAAATCACTGTACATTAAAGATACAGTTGTTATTGTTCTTGTTCTTTAGTAGCTATAAGGTTACCAGCGATGTAAATTCATTTAGAGCCTCTTTCTCCCACGGTCATTTTCAGTATTAGTACAATAGCCCTAATCTGATCACAGTAAGATAGATCAATAAAGATCTAACCCATGAAATTAGGGGTATATCTAAGCAGAATCCCAAAGGGCAGGTACTCTTGTCCCCTTAAAAGTCCCCCTGCAGAAATGTCCTTTGATGTATGGGAGAGTTTAGTATCCCCTTTCCGCTGGTTTGTGTCCCTCACTCATCAGAGTTCTTTCGGAAACAGAAACTCAAACCCAGCATCCCAAAGCTGCATAAATCCCTCACCTAAGGAACAGCATCATTTTTCTTTTGTCACTATCCTTCTGGCCTAATATTTGACAGGCCCGATCAGGTACTGTCCAAACATTTATTAAAACATTTTAAATGATGAATATATCCAATTATTACTATTAATGCAGCTAATACTGACTAATGAGGGGGAAACGCTGTAGCTAGTGTCCCGCAATTCATTACCCCTGCCTTGTCAACAATTCAAAGCCCGGAACCTAATCATCCATACTGGGCCCTGTTATATTTCACACGTCACTTTTAATAAGTCACTCAGTGCCTATAAATTAATGTAACATGTCGGCATTTATGAGTGCGGCTTTGTCGCTGTTAACAAATGATGTTCTGGCCCAGTCTACAACAGCTAGGCAGTGACGAATGATGGAAGATGATTTCCTTCCAAACTATAAACTATACTCTGGGGACTCCAGTAATATGTACATACACACACACACACACACACATATATATAAATATACACACACACATATATTATATACATCTACAAAGACACAGATACACTCACACAATCAACAACACATGTCAATACTCACACACACAGAGACATAAGTGTGGGATAAATATGATACATAATTTGCGGCAAAGAGCTGTGTAACAACACTTTCTACACTCTTCTCCAAATATACAGCACTGGGAAAGTTGACAGTCTCATAAATGTGGTCAATGTCAACTTAAAATTTGTTGTGATTTCGGATCGATTTGCTCCAGGCCAGGTTTTAAGTCAATGTGACATCTCAACCACTAAGGAAAGCCCAGTGGTGTTCGAGAAAAGGAGGAAGGTGGACAGGCTGCCTGAAGTATCAGTAATGAGATTAAAGCCTACACTTGTATGGCAAATTGATTTATGTTTAGGTGCTTCTGAATAATTAGATAGATATAGAGATAGAGATAATTCTATATAATAATTATATAAGTCTTGTCTTCCTATTTCACAAAATCACGAGTTCTTAATTTGGGTAAGACTTCACTTCTGTATGTTTATCTAATTCACAGTTCAAGAAGAGATACGATGCAGACCTTTTCATGGCTCCACTTACTACAACCATTTCAGAGGCAGTTACCAAAACATTCATGCACTTACTAATGATGTTGTTGTGATAGTTATGCACCATCGAGTCAGAACGAACCTAGAGTTGACCCTCCAGTGTGCATACAGAGAAAGTAAACTGCCAGGAGTTCACTGCCCAGCTTTCTCCTACTGAGCAGAGGATGGATCCGAACCACATGCCTTTGAGTTAGTAGCACAGCTCCTTATCATTAGGCCACCAGAGCTCTTAAAAACAATAATAATTACTATTAGTTTTTCTATCTGTTATCCATTTATATTAAATCTTACCTACTAATATCATAGACATATAACTTAGCAAATTTGAAACAAAATGTTCTTGAAAAGGGAGCTCTGGTGGCTTAGTGGTAAACTCTAATCCCAAAGGCGTGTAGTTTTAATTTACCAACTGCTCTCTGGGACAAAGATGGGCAATCTCCTCTCATGCAATTAACTGCTGCTGAAACTCTACTAGAGAGTCAGCTTCATAGCTGATCAACTCAATGGTACACAACAACATATACTGGAAAAGTAGTTGTTGTGGCTGTTATGTGCCATCGAGTCACCTGCGACTCATAGCAACCCTATGTACAATAGTCCAAAGCCTGCCCTATCCCGAGCCAATCTCTTTGTCTCCAACACACTTACCTCCATTACCCCAGTCACTGTGTCAATCTACCTCCTCCAGTGTCTTTCTTTCCTGCACTGTCCTTCCACCCTTCCAAGTCTGATGTCCTTCTCCAAGGACTGGTCCCTCCTGGCAACATGTCCAAAGTATGGAGCTTAAAGTTCCTTGCCTCCAAGGAGCAACTTGGTTTCACCCTCTCCAGGTCAGACCTATTTGGTCTCTTGGTGGTCCACGGTATGTTCAATACTCTTGTTTCTAGTAAGTTCTTTAGGATTCTTATTAGGATCCTTTTCTAAACTGGTTTTCTATGATGCCTTTTCCTTAATAGGCCTTGGACTATTTTACATAGGGCTGCAGAACCTATTTTCATTTATATATCTACTTGTGTCCAAAATTCAGAAGATATAACCACCAACTGACTATAGAAGTGCTATAAATCTCAGGGGAAAATTCCCCACTAAAGATGTTATCTCACTATCTAGAAACATTTAATGCAACTTTGTCCCAACTATTTAGCTGAAATTCAATGGCAGAAATTCAAATTAGAGCTTCCCAAGAAATAATGTGGCTCCTATGTAATAATTACCATTCTCTCCATTTTATTATTAGATTGTTGTTGTTGTAATAATTAACAAATTGTTGTTATATCCCATAAAGTCAGCAGTAACCCACAGCTGGCCCTCTATCAGGTTTTCAGAGGCTATTAATATTAATTTAACAATTTGGAAGCAGGAGTGGCATCCACTTCCTAAACAACATGCCTCTGGAAACTATATGAACTTTGATAAATGTTCATAGTTATATAAAGGTTTCAGGCTTTTTTAAAAAAATTAATGATTTTTAATGCAACATATATATGTTTTTACAGCATATTCTTTGCATTTAATTTTCCCCATTCATTCTTTGTTGCACATTTTCCTCCCTGCCCACCCCTCTTCCCCAGTTTGTTTTTCTCTCTGAAGGAAAAAAAAATCTTTCATTGTTACACAATCCCCCCAGTCCACAGTCCACTTTAAGATGGATTTCTTTTTCTGTAATCTTGTCATAAAAATAATACCTAATCCTATTGCTAAAAATATTGAGGGAAATAAAAATAACAAAAGCCACACATGTGTTTTCACTCATTATACATTTATTAGAAAAGCACTGAGATGACCCTGGGCTACTGGTGATGGACATGGCCCAGTTTGTCTGACTGGAACCTGTGGAGGTCCAGTTCAAGTACTAACATCCTTCACACACTGACAGATCAGGGATAAAGTCAGAGAGATGCAAGGACTTTGCTTCTTTTGTTGCCTGGTAATTGGGCAATGCCTAATGTTGAAAACAAAGGTTTCAAAGGACAGTATGAGGTCAGACCTCACACAGCTCATGTGCAGCTCAGGGGGAAGTGGCTCACACCTGACCAATAGGAGTCAAGGGAGGAATTGATCCCTGCCCTACTGGGGTGTGCACAACAACAGGGTAGAAAAGATGCAGAATACGGTGGCACCGCGGTCAAAAACAGAAGGAGTACCTTTTGGGAGCGAGAAGGTGAAGATGACAATTTCAGGCAAAACATGAGGCAATTTCAACATGTATGATGTTGAAAGCATTAACTTGTAACCTACCCTTGAAAAGATTCAAAACGACTTCATAAAACAACAGCTTCAAAGAGCAACTAAAGGAGGTTTTATGTTCCCTAAACAATGAGAGACCAAGCAAAGAAAAGAAGAATGCAGTACTCTTTTCCTTGGGAAACCTAACAGCTCTGTGATAAAGCAGGAAACTTTTCTCTTGCAAGAGCTGGTGCCATCTGGAAAGTGCTCCAGGAAAAGGGCCCTTCACTCTCGTCAACAGTGGAAGGACTGTGCGTGTGGGGGAAAGTGAGGCAGAAATGGAGGCCACCGGAACTCTGGGCAAAGTGTGGAACAAAATGCAAAAAAGTATTCTCCCCTAGTGGCCCTATAAAGATATCAACCCAAAAGAAGACAGCTGAAAAGCTCTTTTCCCAGCAGAGAAACCTTCACGGGATGCAGTGAAATCCCGCTGGGAATGGGAACAATTTGCATAACAATGTGCTGTTGCTTATCTGGGAGGACCCAAAGGATCTGGATACCCTTAGAGAAAACATCACACTTTTCAATCCAGCCCACTGGAGAGAAAAGCTTTGCCAATCAGTCTGTGAGGGTAGAGGAGGGAGGATCAGTGCCCATTTTAGCATTATTTTAATACATGAAATAACTGAGCCCCACATATTTCTTTCCCTCCAAAGTGATTTGTTTCGCCACACTGACAGGTTTCTATTCTTTTTCTTAACTATGGCACAGGGCCCCAGATGTGCTCATCTCTCTAAAAACAAAAGTTTTGTTAATGGTTTTGTTTTTGTCTCATGGAACCACTCAACTCCAAAGTTTCCCTTCTCACCTCCCCAGCACAGCTTTGCATCCAGCATGAAATCGAGCATGGCTCCTTCATTTCTTGATCTTGTAAACACTGGGAAGACAGTCTTTATTCTTCTTACAGATGATTGCAAAGTCTATTCTCTGCTGTGCTGGAGGGCACCTATTTGGTTTCGCCTTCTTTTGAATGTGAAAAGGGGCAATTCAGAGGTTAATATTTATTCCTCCTGTTTTATTTTAGGATCAAGTATGGAGGCTGTTCAAGAGAGCCGGCCAAGAAATTCCAGAGAAAGCAAAATTCTAATTCTACAATATGCCAGATATTCAAAAAGAGTAGGATTTTATGCTCCAAAGCTGCTGTTATTTATCAACAAGCAGTCCACCTGGTGCCAGTGCAAGGGTGTTTTCCTGATTTGTTTGGCTTGTTTTCTTCAAAGCACATTGGCAAGGACTAGATAAAGAAAGCATGGAATAGAAATGCATATGCTGCCCACTCAACATAAGGTAGTATAGCATTTAGTCTCAAAAAAAGAAGAAAAAAAACCCACTAAACCTATAATGACCCTCAATTAGGTTTCTGAAGTTGGAAATCTTTATGGGAAGAAAAGAAGTCGAGTACTCAAAAGTGACATTAAGGTTGGGCTCTTTGTCAACAGATTGTGCACACATTTTTGGGTGTCACAATTTAGGATGTTGCTGTTAGGTGCCTCTGAGTGGGTTCCAAAATACAACAACCCAACGTACAACAGAATAAAATGTTTTCAGTTTGTACCATTCTCATAATACTAAATGTGTTTAAGTTCATTATTGCAGTCACTGTATTCAAATCATCTTATTGAGGGTCAACTTCTTTGCTCAAATTCTACCAACCAAGCATGACATCCTTTTCCAAGTATTATCCCTTAAGATAACATGTTCCACGTATGCATATAAAAATAGGTGATAATGATCTTTATTAATTTTATTTAGCTATTGTCATTTACTCTGGCAGGAGCCCTGCTGATTATGTGTTAGGCTAGTAACCAGAAAGTTGGGAGTTCAAATATACCAGCTACTCCACAGGAGAAAGATGCCCAATCTCTTCCTGTACTGATTTGCAGCCTCGAGAACACAGTGTAAGGTCATCATGAGTTGGCATGGACGTAAAGGCACTGGCTTAGTTTAGTTTTATAAACCTTGAATGATGTTAGATAGTCTCACCCTTTTGAGGAAAAATCTGAGCATTAGCTACATAGTTGTTGTGCTACACACCAAGAGAAGCCACATAGCTGGACTCTGACCCAAAGCCCTTGTTCTTTGTACTTGTGTCTATTTAGCATAGAGTGGACAGGGGATTGGTCTACTCTACGGTGGTGGTGGTTGTTGTCGTTAGGTGCTGTCAAGTCATGAATGACTCATAGTGACCCTATGAACGAAAGGCCAGAGCACTGTTCGTACATAGAGTTTCGGGAGGCAAGCCATTTGGGAAGTGGATGCCGCTCCTGCTTCCAGGCTTGATTTAGTCGGGAAGCTCCAGCAAGCACCGTCCACCATGGGTACACATTACCACATTTGGCACATCAGTGTCACAGTGTTCAGCATTACAGCAACCACGAGTTACCTCTGTACAGCAACGCACAGACCAGTGTTATACCACCTAGCAGAATGTTTGACAGGAAAACAACTTGAACCCGGCCTGAGGTCCGCAGATTAAAATCGCCCACCTTCGGCTTGGTAGCATAACTTTCTTTCCACTAGGCCAACATGTTGTTGTTGTTGTTATGTGCCATTGAGTCGTTTCCGACTCATAGCGACCCTATGCACAACAGCTCTAAACCCTGCTCTATCCTGCGCCAACCGCACCGCCCC